>NW_027516384.1:0-60066 GCF_048772815.1 Callospermophilus lateralis | reverse complement strand
TAAAAACACGTTTCGTTTGAAAGGGGCTGCCAAGTTTCCAAAAAAACTACTAGTTTGCTGAAATCTCAGCAAACATTTTTTCACCAAATCTTGATGATACTTGGTGTTAATGATCAGTTCACTAAGCCCAATTGGCTGCCCAATTTTCACTGTTCTAGGTTCAATCGACCGTTTCCAGTAACACTTTGAATTTTTAGGTTTCACTCTGTTTTCTGCTATACAGATAGATGTGTTTGAAACTCTAAATCAAACACGGTTTGTGCTAGCTCCTTGAAACTTGACCAAATGAAGTAGTTCTAAGTTCTATCTCTATGGTTTGTTTCCTCTTGAAGTACCCCATGCAGAGACTGGCGAAAAACACTTTCATTTGAAAGGGGTTGCCAAGCTTCCAAAAAACTACAACTTTGCTGAAATCTCAGCAAACATTTTTTCAACAAATCTTGATGATACTTGGTGGTAATGATCAGTTTCGTAATCCCACTTGGCTGCCCAATTTTTATTCTTCTAGGTTGAAGCATTCGATTCCAGAAACAGTTTGAATTTTTAGGTTTCACTCTGTTTTCTAATACATAGATAGCTGTGTTTGGAATTCTAAATCAAACACGGTTTGTGCTAGCTCCTTGAAACTTGACCAAATGAAGTAGTTCTAAGTTCTATCTCTATGGTTTGTTTCCTCTTTCAGTACCCCATGCAGAGACTGGCGAAAAACACTTTCGTTTGAAAGGGGTTGCCAAGCTTCCAAAAACTACTAGTTTGCTGAAATCTCAGCAAACATTTTTCACCAAAACTTGATGATACTTGGTGGTAATGATCAGTTCACTAAGCCCACTTGGCTGCCCAATTTTTATTCTTCTAGTTTGAAGCATTCGTTTCCAGTAACAGTTTGAATTTTTAGGTTTCACTCTGTTTTCTCCTACATAGATAGCTGTGTTTGGAATTCTAAATCAAACACGGTTTGTGCTAGCTCCTTGAAACTTGACCAAATGAAGTAGTTCTAAGTTCTATCTCTATGGTTTGTTTCCTCTTGAAGTACCCCATGCAGAGACTGGCGAAAAACACTTTCGTTTGAAAGGGGTTGCCAAGCTTCCAAAAAACTACTAGTTTGCTGAAATCTCAGCAAACGTTTTTTCACCAAATCTTGATGATACTTGCTGGTAATGATCAGTTCACTAAGCCCACTTGGCTGCCCAATTTTCACTCTTCTAGGTTAAAGCGTTCATTTCCAGTATCAGTTTGAATTTTTAGGTTTCACTCTGTTTTCTCCTACATAGATAGCTGTGTTTGGAATTCTAAATCAAACACGGTTTGTGCTAGCTCCTTGAAACTTGACAAAATGAAGTAGTTCTAAGATCTCTCTCTATGGTTTGTTTCCTCTTGAAGTACCCCATGCAGAGACTGGCGAAAAACACTTTCGTTTGAAAGGGGTTGCCAAGCTTCCAAAAAACTACTAGTTTCCTGAAATCTCAGCAAACATTTTTTCACCAAATCTTGATGATACTTCGTGGTAATGATCAGTTCACTAAGCATACTTTGCAGCCCAATTTTCACTCTTCTAGGTTCAAGCGTTCGTGTCCAGTAACACTTTGAATTGTTAGGTTTCACTCTGTTTTCTGCTATATAGATAGATGTGTTTGAAACTCTAAATCAAACACGGTTTTTGCTAGCTCCTTGAAACTTGACCAAATGAAGTAGTTCTAAGTTCTATCTCTATTGTTTGTTTCCTCTTGAAGTACCCCATGCAGAGACTGGTGAAAAACACTTACATTTGAAAGGGGTTGCCAAGCTTCCAAAAAACTACTAGTTTGCTGAAATCTCAGCAAACATTTTTTCACCAAATCTTGATGATACTTGGTGGTAATGATCAGTTCACTCATCCCACTTGGCTGCCCAATTTTTATTCTTCTAGGTTGAAGCATTCGTTTCCAGTAACAGTTTGAATTTTTAGGTTTCACTCTGTTTTCTCCTACATAGATAGTTGTGTTTGGAATTCTAAATCAAAGACGGTTTGTGCTAGCTCTTTGAAACTTGACCAAATGCAGTAGTTCTAAATTCTATCTCTATGGTTTGTTTCCTCTTGAAGTACCCCATGCAGAAACTGGCGAAAAACACTTTCGTTTGAAAGGGGTTGCCAAGCTTCCAAAAAAACTACTAGTTTGCTGAAATCTCAGCAAACGTTTTTTCACCAAATCTTGATGATACTTGCTGGTAATGATCAGTTCACTAAGCCCACTTGGCTGCCCAATTTTCACTCTTCTAGGTTAAAGCATTCGTTTCCAGTAACAGTTTGAATTTATAGGTTTCACTCTGTTTTCTCCTACATAGATAGCTGTGTTTGGAATTCTAAATCAAACACGGTTTGTGCTAGCTCCTTGAAACTTGACCAAATGAAGTAGTTCTAAGTTCTATCTCTATGGTTTGTTTCCTCTTGAAGTACCCCATGCAGAGACTGGTGAAAAGCACTTTCTTTGAAAGGGGTTGCCAAGCTTCCAAAAAACTACTAGTTTGCTGAAATCTTAGCAAACATTTTTTCACCAAAACTTGATGATACTTGGCGGTAATGATCAGTTCACTAAGCCCACTTGGCTGCCCAATTTTTATTCTTCTAGGTGAAGCATTCGTTTCCAGTAACAGTTTGAATTTTTAGGTTTCACTCTGTTTTCTCCTACATAGATAGCTGTGTTTGGAATTCTAAATCAAACACGGTTTGTGCTAGCTCCTTGAAACTTGACCAAATGAAGTAGTTCTAAGTTCTATCTCTATGGTTTGTTTCCTCTTGAAGTACCCCATGCAGAGACTGGCGAAAAGCATTTTCGTTTGAAAGGGGTTGCCAAGCTTCCAAAAAACTACTAGTTTGCTGAAATATCAGCAAACATTTTTTCACCAAATCTTGATGATACTTGGAGGTAATGATCAGTTCACTAAGCCCACTTGGCTGCCCAATTTTCACTCTTCTAGGTTCAACCGTTCGTTTCCAGTAACACTTTGAATTTTTAGGTTTCACTCTGTTTTCTCCTACATAGATAGCTGTGTTTGGAATTCTAAATCTAACACGGTTTCTGCTAGCTCCTTGAAACTTGACCAAATGAAGTAGTTCTAAGTTCTATCTCTATGGTTTGTTTCCTCTTGAACTACCCCATGCAGAGACTGGCCAAAAGCACTTTCGTTTGAAAGGGGTTGCCAAGCTTCCAAAAAGTACTAGTTTGCTGAAATCTCAGCAAACCATTTTTTCACCCAATCTTGATGATACTTGGTGGTAATGATCAGTTCACTAAGCCCACTTGGCAGCCAATTTTTCACTCTTCTAGGTTCAAGCGTTCGTTTCCAGTAACAGTTTGAATTTTTAGGTTTCCCTCTGTTTTCTGCCTCTATAGATAGATGAATTTGGAACTCTAAATCCAACATGGATTGTAGTAGCTCTTTGAAAATTGACAAAATAAAGGAGTTCTCAGTTTTGTCTCTATGGTTTGTTTCCTTTTCAAGTAGCCCTAGGCACAGACTGTGGAAAAGCACTTTCATTGAGAGGGGTTGCCAAGCTTCTAAGAAATAACGAGTCCGAAATACCCGCAAATATTTTTTCACCCAATCTTGATGATAATTGGTTGTAATGATGAGTACACAAATCCCACTTGGCTCACCAAATTTTGTTCTTCTAGGTTGAAGCGTTCGTCTACAGTAGCAGTTTTTATATTTAAGTTTCACTCTGTTCTCTCCTATATACATAGATGAATTTGGAACTCTAAATACAACATGGATTGTAGTAGCTGTTTGAAACTTGACAAAATAAAGGAGTTCTCAGTTTTGTCTCTATGGTTTGTTTCCTCTTCAAGTAGCCCTAGGCACAGACTGTGGAAAAGTACTTTCATTGAGAGGGGTTGCCAAGCTTCTAAGAAATAACGAGTTTCCGAAATACCAGCAAATATTTTTTCAGCCAATCTTGATGATACCTGTTGCTGATGATCAGTACACAAATCCCACTTGGCTCACCAAATTCTGTTCTTCTAGGTTGAAGCGTTCGTCTACAGTAGCAGTTTTTATATTTATTTTTCCCTCTGTTCTCTCCTATATAGATAGATGAATTTGGAACTCTAAATCCAACATGGTTTGTAGTAGCTCTTTGAAACTTGACAAAATGAAGGAGTTCTCAGTTTTGTCTCTATGGTTTGTTTCCTCTTCAAGTAGCCCTAGGCACAGACTGTGGAAAAGCACTTTCATTGAGAGGGGTTGCCAAGCTTCTAAGAAATTACGAGTTTCCGAAATACCAGCAAATATTTTTTCACCCAATCTTGATGATACTTGGTGGTAATGATCAGTACGCAAATCCCACTTGGCTCACCAAATTTTGTTCTTCTAGGTTGAAGCGTTCGTCTACAGTAGCGTTTTTTATATTTAGGTATCCCTCTGTTCTCTCCTATATAGATAGATGAATTTGGAACTCTAAATCCAACATGGTTGGTAGTAGCTCTTTGAAACTTGACAAAATAAAGGAGTTCTCAGTTTTGTCTCTCTGGTTTGTTTCCTCTTTAAGTAGCCCTAGGCACAGACTGTGGAAAAGCACTTTCATTGAGAGGGGTTGCCAAGCTTCTAAGAAATTACGAGTTTCCGAAATACCAGCAAATATTTTTTTACCCAATCTTGATGATACTTGGTGGTAATGATCAGTACACAAATCCCACTTTGCTCACCAAATTTTGTTCTTCTAGGTTGAAGCATTCGTCTACAGTAGCAGTTTTTATATTTAGGTTTCCCTCTGTTCTCTCCTATTTAGATAGATGAATTTGGAACTCTAAATCCAACATGGTTTTTAGTAGCTCTTTGAAACTTGACAAAATAAAGGAGTTCTCAGTTTTGTCTCTATGGTTTGTTTCCTCTTCAAGTAGCCCTAGGCATAGACTGTGGAAAAGCACTTACATTGAGAGGGGTTGCCAAGCTTCTAAGAAATAACGAGTTTCCGAAATACCAGCAAATATTTTTTCAGCCAATCTTGATAATACCTGTTGCTGACGATCAGTACACAAATCTCACTTGGCTCACCAAATTCTGTTCTTCTAGGTTGAAGCGTTCGTCTACAGTAGCAGTTTTTATATTTAGGTTTCCCTCTGTTCTCTCCTATATAGATAGATGAATTTGGAACTCTAAATCCAACATGGTTTTTAGTAGCTCTTTGAAACTTGACAAAATAAAGGAGTTTCAGTTTTGTCTCTATCGTTTGTTTCCTCTTCAAGTAGCCCTAGGCACAGACTGTGGAAAAGCACTTTCATTTAGAGGGGTTGCCAAGCTTCTAAGAAATAACGAGTTTCCGAAATACCAGCAAATATTTTTTCAGCCAATCTTGATGATACCTGTTGCTGATGATCAGTACACAAATCTCACTTGGCTCACCAAATTCTGTTCTTCTAGGTTGAAGCGTTCGTCTACAGTAGCAGTTTTTATATTTAGGTTTCCCTCTGTTCTCTCCTATATAGATAGATGAATTTGGAACTCTAAATCCAACATGGTTTGTAGTAGCTCTTTGAAACTTGACAAAATAAAGGAGTTCTCAGTTTTGTCTCTATCGTTTGTTTCCTCTTCAAGTAGCCCTAGGCACAGACTGTGGAAAAGCACTTTCATTGAGAGGGGTTGCCAAGCTTCTAAGAAATTATGAGTTTCCGAAGTACCAGCAAATATTTTTTTACCGAATCTTGATGATTCATGGTGGTAATGATCAGTACACAAGTCCCACTTGGCTCACCAAATTTTGTTCTTCTAGGTTGAAGCGTTCGTCTACAGTGGCGGTTTTTATATTTATGTTTCCCTCTGTTCTCTCCTATATAGATACATGAATTTGGAACTCTAAATCCAACATGGTTTGTAGTAGCTCTTTGAAACTTGACAAAATAAAGGAGTTCTCAGTTTTGTCTCTATGGTTTGTTTCCTCTTCAAGTAGCCCTAGGCACAGAATGTGGAAAAGCACATTCATTGAGAGGGGTTGCCAAGCTTCGAAGAAATAACGAGTTTCCGAAATACCAGCAAATATTTTTTCACCCAATCTTGATGATACTTGGTGGTAATGATCAGTACACAAATCCCACTAGGCTCACCAAATTTTGTTCTTCTAGGTTGAAGCGTTCGTCTACAGTAGCAGTTTTTATATTTAGGTATCACTCTGTTCTCTCATATATAGATAGATGAATTTGGAACACTAAATCCAACATGGTTTGTAGTAGCTCTTTGGAACTTGACAAAATAAAGGTTTTCTCAATTTTGTCTCTATGGTTTGTTTCCTCTTCAAGTAGCCCTAGGCACACACTGTGGAAAAGCACTTTCATTGAGCGGGGTTGCCATGCTTCTAAAAAATAACGAGTTTCCGAAATACCAGCAAATATTTTTTCACCCAATCTTGATGATACTTGGTGGTAATGATCAGTACACAAATCCCACTTGGCTCACCAATTTTGTTCTTCTAGGTTGAAGCGTTCGTCTACAATAGCAGTTTTTATATTTAGGTTTCCCTCTGTTCTCTCCTATATAGAGAGATGAATTTGGAACTCTAAATACAACATGGTTTGTAGTAGCTCGTTGAAACTTCACAAAATAAAGGAGTTTTCCGTTTTTTCTCTATGGTTTGTTTCCTCTTCAAGGAGCCCTAGGCACAGACTGTGGAAAAGCACTTTCATTGAGAGGGGTTGCCAAGCTTCTAAAATTACGAATTTCCGAAATACCAGCAAATATTTTTTCACAAAATATTGATGATACTTGGTGGTAATGATCAGTACACAAATCCCACTTGGCTCAGAAATTTTGTTCTTCTAGGTTGAAGCGTTCGTCTACAGTAGCAGTTTTTATATTTAGGTTTCCCTCTGTTCTCTCCTATATAGATAGATGAATTTGGAACTCTAAATCCAACATGGTTTGTAGTAGCTCTTTGAAACTTGACAAAATAAAGGAGTTCTCAGTTTTGTCTCTATGGTTTGTTTCCTCTTCAAGTAGCCCTAGGCACAGACTGTGGAAAAGCACTTTCATTGAGAGGGGTTGCCAAGATTCTAAGAAATAAGGAGTTTCCGAAATACCAGCAAATATTTTTTCAGCCAATCTTGATGATACTTGTTGCTGATGATCAGTACACAAATCAAACTTGGCTCACCAAATTCTGTTCTTCTAGGTTGAAGCATTCGTCTACAGTAGCAGTTTTTATATTTAGGTTTCCCTCTGTTCTCTCATATATAGATAGATGAATTTGGAACTCTAAATCCAACATGGTTTTTAGTAGCTCTTTGTAACTTGACAAAATAAAGGAGTTCTCAGTTTTGTCTCTATGGTTTGTTTCCTCTTCAAGTAGCCCTAGGCATAGACTGTGGAAAAGCACTTTCATTGAGAGGGGTATCCAAGCTTCTAAGAAATTACAAGTTTCCGAAATACCAGCAAATATTTTTTCAACCAAACTTGATGATACTTGGTGGTAATGATCAGTACACTAATCCCACTAGGCTCACCAAATTTTGTTCTTCTAGGTTGAAGCTTACGTCTACAGTAGCAGTTTTTATATTTAGGTTTCCCTCTGTTTTCTCCTCTATAGATAGATGAATTTGGAACTCTAAATCCAACATGGATTGTAGTAGCTCTTTGAAAATTGACAAAATAAAGGAGTTCTCAGTTTTGTCTCTATGGTTTGTTTCTTTTTCAAGTAGCCCTAGGCACAGACTGTGGAAAAGCACTTTCATTGAGAGGGGTTGCCAAGCTTCTAAGAAATAACGAGTCCGAAATACCCGCAAATATTTTTTCACCCAATCTTGATGATAATTGGTTGTAATGATGAGTACACAAATCCCACTTGGCTCACCAAATTTTGTTCTTCTAGGTTGAAGCGTTCGTCTACAGTAGCAGTTTTTATATTTAAGTTTCACTCTGTTCTCTCCTATATACATAGATGAATTTGGAACTCTAAATACAACATGGTTTGTAGTAGCTCTTTGAAACTTGACAAAATAAAGGAGTTCTCAGTTTTGTCTCTATGGTTTGTTTCCTCTTCAAGTAGCCCTAGGCACAGACTGTGGAAAAGTACTTTCATTGAGAGGGGTTGCCAAGCTTCTAAGAAATAACGAGTTTCCGAAATACCAGCAAATATTTTTTCAGCCAATCTTGATGATACCTGTTGCTGATGATCAGTACACAAATCCCACTTGGCTCACCAAATTCTGTTCTTCTAGGTTGAAGCGTTCGTCTACAGTAGCAGTTTTTATATTTAGGTTTCCCTCTGTTCTCTCCTATATAGATAGATGAATTTGGAACTCTAAATCCAACATGGTTTGTAGTAGCTCTTTGAAACTTGACAAAATGAAGGAGTTCTCAGTTTTGTCTCTATGGTTTGTTTCCTCTTCAAGTAGCCCTAGGCACAGACTGTGGAAAAGCACTTTCATTGAGAGGGGTTGCCAAGCTTCTAAGAAATTACGAGTTTCCGAAATACCAGCAAATATATTTCACCCAAACTTGATGATACATGGTGGTAATGATCAGTACACAAATCCCACTTGGCTCACCAAATTTTGTTCTTCTAGGTTGAAGCGTTCGTCTACAGTAGCAGTTTTTATATTTAGGTTTCCCTCTGTTCTCTCCTGTATAGATAGATGAATTTGGAACTCTAAATCCAACATGGTTTGTAGTAGCTCTTTGAAAATTGACAAAATAAAGGAGTTCTCAGTTTTGTCTCTATGGATTGTTTCCTCTTCAAGTAGCCCTAGGCACACACAGTGGAAAAGCACTTTCATTGAGAGGGGTTGCCAAGCTTCTAAGAAATTACGAGTTTCCGAAATACAAGCAAATATTTTTTCACCCAATCTTGATGATACATGGTGGTAATGATTAGTACACAAATCCCACTTGGCTCACCAAATTTTGTTCTTCTAGGTTGAAGCGTTCGTCTACAGTAGCAGTTTTTATATTTAGGTTTCACTCTGTTCTCCCCTGTATAGATAGATGAATTTGGAACTCTAAATCCAACATGGTTTGTAGTAGCTCTTTGAAAATTGACAAAATAAAGGAGTTCTCAGTTTTGTCTCTATGGATTGTTTCCTCTTCAAGTAGCCCTAGGCACACACAGTGGAAAAGCACTTTCATTGAGAGGGGTTGCCAAGCTTCTAAGAAATTACGAGTTTCCGAAATACAAGCAAATATTTTTTCACCCAATCTTGATGATACATGGTGGTAATGATTAGTACACAAATCCCACTTGGCTCACCAAATTTTGTTCTTCTAGGTTGAAGTGTTCGTCTACAGTAGCAGTTTTTATATTTAGGTTTCACTCTGTTCTCCCCTGTATAGATAGATGAATTTGGAACACTAAATCCAACATGGTATGTAGTAGCTCTTTGAAAATTGACAAAATAAAGGAGTTCTCAGTTTTGTCTCTATGGATTGTTTCCTCTTCAAGTAGCCCTAGGCACACACAGTGGAAAAGCACTTTCATTGAGAGGGGTTGCCAAGCTTCTAAGAAATTACGAGTTTCCGAAATACAAGCAAATATTTTTTCACCCAATCTTGATGATACATGGTGGTAATGATTAGTACACAAATCCCACTTGGCTCACCAAATTTTGTTCTTCTAGGTTGAAGCGTTCGTCTACAGTAGCAGTTTTTATATTTAGGTTTCACTCTGTTCTCCCCTGTATAGATAGATGAATTTGGAACTCTAAATCCAACATGGTATGTAGTAGCTCTTGGAAAATTGACAAAATAAAGGAGTTCTCAGTTTTGTCTCTATGGATTGTTTCCTCTTCAAGTAGCCCTAGGCACAGACTGTGGAAAAGCACTTTCATTTAGAGGGGTTGCCAAGCTTCTAAGAAATTACGAGTTTCCGAAATACCAGGAAATATTTTTTCACCCAATTTGATGATACTTGGTGGTAATGATCAGTACACAAATCCCACTTTGCTCACCAAATTTTGTTCTTCTAGGTTGAAGCGTTCGTCTACAGTAGCAGTTTTTATATTTAGGTTTCACTCTGTTCTCTCCTATATAGATAGATGAATTTGGAACTCTAAATACAACATGGTTTGTAGTAGCTCTTTGAAACTTGACAAAATAAAGGAGTTCTCAGTTTTGTCTCTATGGTTTGTTTCCTCTTCAAGTAGCCCTAGGCATAGTCTGTGGAAAAGAACTTTCATTGAGAGGGGTTGCCAAGCTTCTAAGAAATAACGAGTTTCCGAAATACCAGCAAATATTTTTTCAGGCAATCTTGATGATACCTGTTGCTGATGATCATTACAGAAATCCCACTTCGCTCACCAAATTCGGTTCTTCTAGGTTCAAGCGTTCGTCTACAGTAGCAGTTTTTATATTGAGGTTTCCCTCTGTTCTCTCCTATATAGATAGATGAATTTGGAACTCTAAATCCAACATGGTTTGTAGTAGCTCTTTGAAACTTGACAAAATAAAGGAGTTGTCAGTTTTGTCTCTATGGTTTGTTTCCTCTTCAAGTAGCCCTAGGCACAGACTGTGGAAAAGCACTTTCATTGAGAGGGGTTGCCAAGCTTCTAAGAAATTACGAGTTTCCAAAATACCAGCAAATATTTTTTCACCCAATCTTGATGATACATGGTGGTAATGATCAGTACACAAATCCCACTTGGCTCACCAAATTTTGTTCTTCTAGGTTGAAGCGTTCGTCTACAGTAGCAGTTTTTATATTTAGGTTTCCCTCTGTTCTCTCCTGTATAGATAGATGAATTTGGAACTCTAAAACCAACATGGTTTGTAGTAGATCTTTGAAAATTGACAAAATAATGGAGTTCTCAGTTTTGTCTCTATGGATTGTTTCCTCTTCAAGTAGCCTTAGGCACAGACTGTGGAAAAGCCCTTTCATTGAGAGTGGTTGCCAAGCTTCTAAGAAATTACGAGTTTCCGAAATACCAGCAAATATTTTTTCACCCTATCTTGATGATACTTGGCGGTAATGATCAGTACACAAATCCCACGTTGCTCACCAAATTTTGTTCTTCTAGGTTGAAGCATTCGTCTACAGTAGCAGTTTTTATACATAGGTTTCATTCTGTTCTCTCCTATTTAGATAGATGAATTTGGAACTCTAAATCCAACATGGTTTTTAGTAGCCCTTTGAAACTTGACAAAATAAAGGAGTTCTCAGTTTTGTCTCTATGGTTTGTTTCCCCTTCAAGTAGCCCTAGGCCCAGACTGTGGAAAAGCACTTTCATTGAGAGGGGTTGCCAAGCTTCTAAGAAATAACAAGTTTCCGAAATACCAGCAAATATTTTTTGAGCCAATCTTGATGATACCTGTTGCTGATGATCAGTACACAAATCCCACTTGGCTCACCAAATTCTGTTCTTCTGGGTTGAAGCGTTCGTCTACAGAAGCAGTTTTTATATTTAGGTTTCCCTCTGTTCTCTCCTATATAGATAGATGAATTTGGAACTCTAAATCCAACATGGTTTGTAGTAGCTCTTTGAAACTTGACAAAATAAAGGAGTTCTCAGTTTTGTCTCTATGGTTTCTTTCCTCTTCAAGTAGCCCTAGGCACAGACTGTGGAAAAGCACTTTCATTGAGAGTTTTTGCCAAGCTTCTAAGAAATTACGAGTTTCCGAAATACAAGCAAATATTTTTTCACCCAATCTTGATGATACATGGTGGTAATGATCAGTACACAAATCCCACTTGGCTCACCAAATTTTGTTCTTCTAGGTTGAAGCGTTCGTCTACAGTAGCAGTTTTTGTATTTAGGTTTCCCTCTGTTCTCCCCTGTATAGATAGATGAATTTGGAACTCTAAATCCAACATGGTTTGTAGTAGCTCTTTGAAAATTGACAAACTAAAGGAGTTCTCAGTTTTGTCTCTATGTATTGTTTCCTCTTCAAGTAGCCCTAGGCACAGACTGTGGAAAAGCACTTTCATTTAGAGGGGTTGCCAAGCTTCTAAGAAATTACGAGTTTCTGAAATACCAGCAAATATTTTTTCACCCAATTTGATGATACTTGGTGGTAATGATCAGTACACAAATCCCACTTTGCTCACCAAATTTTGTTCTTCTAGGTTGAAGCTTTCGTCTACAGTAGCAGTTTTTATATTTAGGTTTCCCTCTGTTCTCTCCTATATAGAAAGATGAATTTGGAACTCTAATTCCAACATGGTTTGTAGTAGCTCTTTGAAACTTGACAAAATAAAGGAGTTCTCAGTTTTGTCTCTATGGTTTCTTTCCTCTTCAAGTAGCCCTAGGCACAGACTGTGGAAAAGCACTTTCATTGAGAGGGGTTGCCAAGCTTCTAAGAAATAACGAGTCCGAAATACCCGCAAATATTTTTTCACCCAATCTTGATGATAATTGGTTGTAATGATGAGTACACAAATCCCACTTGGCTCACCAAATTTTGTTCTTCTAGGTTGAAGCGTTCGTCTACAGTAGCAGTTTTTATATTTAAGTTTCACTCTGTTCTCTCCTATATACATAGATGAATTTGGAACTCTAAATACAACATGGTTTGTAGTAGCTCTTTGAAACTTGACAAAATAAAGGAGTTCTCAGTTTTGTCTCTATGGTTTGTTTCCTCTTCAAGTAGCCCTAGGCACAGACTGTGGAAAAGTACTTTCATTGAGAGGGGTTGCCAAGCTTCTAAGAAATAACGAGTTTCCGAAATACCAGCAAATATTTTTTCAGCCAATCTTGATGATACCTGTTGCTGATGATCAGTACACAAATCCCACTTGGCTCACCAAATTCTGTTCTTCTAGGTTGAAGCGTTCGTCTACAGTAGCAGTTTTTATATTTAGGTTTCCCTCTGTTCTCTCCTATATAGATAGATGAATTTGGAACTCTAAATCCAACATGGTTTGTAGTAGCTCTTTGAAACTTGACAAAATGAAGGAGTTCTCAGTTTTGTCTCTATGGTTTGTTTCCTCTTCAAGTAGCCCTAGGCACAGACTGTGGAAAAGCACTTTCATTGAGAGGGGTTGCCAAGCTTCTAAGAAATTACGAGTTTCCGAAATACCAGCAAATATTTTTTCACCCAAACTTGATGATACATGGTGGTAATGATCAGTACAGAAATCCCACTTGGCTCACCAAATTTTGTTCTTCTAGGTTGAAGCGTTCGTCTACAGTAGCAGTTTTTATATTTAGGTTTCCCTCTCTTCTCTCCTGTATAGATAGATGAATTTGGAACTCTAAATCCAACATGGATTGTAGTAGCTCTTTGAAAATTGACAAAATAAAGGAGTTCTCAGTTTTGTCTCTATGGATTGTTTCCTCTTCAAGTAGCCCTAGGCACACACAGTGGAAAAGCACTTTTATTGAGAGGGGTTGCCAAGCTTCTAAGAAATAACGAGTTTCCGAAATACCAGCAAATATTTTTTCACCCAATCTTGATGATACTTGGTGGTAATGATCAGTACACAAATCCCACTTGGCTCACCAAATTTTGTTCTTCTAGGTTGAAGCGTTCGTCTACAGTAGCGTTTTTTATATTTAGGTATCCCTCTGTTCTCTCCTATATAGATAGATGAATTTGGAACTCTAAATCCAACATGGTTGGTAGTAGCTCTTTGAAACTTGACAAAATAAAGGAGTTCTCAGTTTTGTCTCTCTGGTTTGTTTCCTCTTCAAGTAGCCCTAGGCACAGACTGTGGAAAAGCACTTTCATTGAGAGGGGTTGCCAAGCTTCTAAGAAATTACGAGTTTCCGAAATACCAGCAAATATTTTTTCACCCAATCTTGATGATACTTGGTGGTAATGATCAGTAAACAAATCCCACTTTGCTCACCAAATTTTGTTCTTCTAGGTTGAAGCATTCGTCTACAGTAGCAGTTTTTATATTTAGGTTTCCCTCTGTTCTCTCCTATTTAGATAGATGAATTTGGAACTCTAAATCCAACATGGTTTTTAGTAGCTCTTTGAAACTTGACAAAATAAAGGAGTTCTCAGTTTTGTCTCTATGGTTTGTTTCCTCTTCAAGTAGCCCTAGGCATAGACTGTGGAAAAGCACTTAAATTGAGAGGGGTTGCCAAGCTTCTAAGAAATAACGAGTTTCCGAAATATCAGCAAATATTTTTTCAGCCAATCTTGATAATACCTGTTGCTGATGATCAGTACACAAATCTCACTTGGCTCACCAAATTCTGTTCTTCTAGGTTGAAGCGTTCATCTACAGTAGCAGTTTTTATATTTAGGTTTCCCTCTGTTCTCTCCTATATAGATAGATGAATTTGGAACTCTAAATCCAACATGGTTTGTAGTAGCTCTTTGAAACTTGACAAAATAAAGGAGTTTCAGTTTTGTCTCTATCGTTTGTTTCCTCTTCAAGTAGCCCTAGGCACAGACTGTGGAAAAGCACTTTCATTTAGAGGGGTTGCCAAGCTTCTAAGAAATAACGAGTTTCCGAAATACCAGCAAATATTTTTTCAGCCAATCTTGATGATACCTGTTGCTGATGATCAGTACACAAATCTCACTTGGCTCACCAAATTCTGTTCTTCTAGGTTGAAGCGTTCGTCTACAGTAGCAGTTTTTATATTTAGGTTTCCCTCTGTTCTCTCCTCTATAGATAGATGAATTTGGAACTCTAAATCCAACATGGTTTGTAGTAGCTCTTTGAAACTTGACAAAATAAAGGAGTTCTCAGTTTTGTCTCTATGGTTTGTTTCCTCTTCAAGTAGCCCTTGGCACAGACTGTGGAAAAGCACTTTCATTGAGAGGGGTTGCCAAGCTTCTAAGAAATTACGAGTTTCCGAAGTACCAGCAAATATTTTTTTACCGAATCTTGATGATTCATGGTGGTAATGATCAGTACACAAGTCCCACTTGGCTCACCAAATTTTGTTCTTCTAGGTTGAAGCGTTCGTCTACAGTGGCGGTTTTTATATTTATGTTTCCCTCTGTTCTCTCCTATATAGATACATGAATTTGGAACTCTAAATCCAACATGGTTTGTAGTAGCTCTTTGAAACTTGACAAAATAAAGGAGTTCTCAGTTTTGTCTCTATGGTTTGTTTCCTCTTCAAGTAGCCCTAGGCACAGAATGTGGAAAAGCACATTCATTGAGAGGGGTTGCCAAGCTTCTAAGAAATAACGAGTTTCCGAAATACCAGCAAATATTTTTTCACCCAATCTTGATGATACTTGGTGGTAATGATCAGTACACAAATCCCACTAGGTTCACCAAATTTTGTTCTTCTAGGTTGAAGCGTTCGTCTACAGTAGCAGTTTTTATATTTAGGTATCACTCTGTTCTCTCATATATAGATAGATGAATTTGGAACACTAAATCCAACATGGTTTGTAGTAGCTCTTTGGAACTTGACAAAATAAAGGTTTTCTCAATTTTGTCTCTATGGTTTGTTTCCTCTTCAAGTAGCCCTAGGCACACACTGTGGAAAAGCACTTTCATTGAGCGGGGTTGCCATGCTTCTAAGAAATAACGAGTTTCCGAAATACCAGCAAATATTTTTTCACCCAATCTTGATGATACTTGGTGGTAATGATCAGTACACAAATCCCACTTGGCTCACCAATTTTGTTCTTCTAGGTTGAAGCGTTCGTCTACAGTAGCAGTTTTTATATTTAGGTTTCCCTCTGATCTCTCCTATATAGATAGATGAATTTGGAACTCTAAATCCAACATGGTTTGTAGTATCTCGTTGAAACTTGACAAAATAAAGGAGTTCTCAGTTTTGTCTCTATGGTTTGTTTCCTCTTCAAGTAGCCCTAGGCACAGACTGTGGAAAAGCACTTTCATTGAGAGGGGTTGCCAAGCTTCTAAGAAATAAGGAGTTTCCGAAATACCAGCAAATATTTTTTCAGCCAATCTTGATGATACTTGTTGCTGATGATCAGTACACAAATCAAACTTGGCTCACCAAATTCTGTTCTTCTAGGTTGAAGCATTCGTCTACAGTAGCAGTTTTTATATTTAGGTTTCCCTCTGTTCTCTCATATATAGATAGATGAATTTGGAACTCTAAATCCAACATGGTTTTTAGTAGCTCTTTGAAACTTGACAAAATAAAGGAGTTCTCAGTTTTGTCTCTATGGTTTGTTTCCTCTTCAAGTAGCCCTAGGCATAGACTGTGGAAAAGCACTTTCATTGAGAGGGGTATCCAAGCTTCTAAGAAATTACAAGTTTCCGAAATACCAGCAAATATTTTTTCAACCAAACTTGATGATACTTGGTGGTAATGATCAGTACACTAATCCCACTAGGCTCACCAAATTTTGTTCTTCTAGGTTGAAGCTTTCGTCTACAGTAGCAGTTTTTATATTTAGGTTTCCCTCTGTTTTCTCCTCTATAGATAGATGAATTTGGAACTCTAAATCCAACATGGATTGTAGTAGCTCTTTGAAAATTGACAAAATAAAGGAAGTCTCAGTTTTGTCTCTATGGTTTGTTTCCTTTTCAAGTAGCCCTAGGCACAGACTGTGGAAAAGCACTTTCATTGAGAGGGGTTGCCAAGCTTCTAAGAAATAACGAGTCCGAAATACCCGCAAATATTTTTTCACCCAATCTTGATGATAATTGGTTGTAATGATGAGTACACAAATCCCACTTGGCTCACCAAATTTTGTTCTTCTAGGTTGAAGCGTTCGTCTACAGTAGCAGTTTTTATATTTAAGTTTCACTCTGTTCTCTCCTATATACATAGATGAATTTGGAACTCTAAATACAACATGGTTTGTAGTAGCTCTTTGAAACTTGACAAAATAAAGGAGTTCTCAGTTTTGTCTCTATGGTTTGTTTCCTCTTCAAGTAGCCCTAGGCACAGACTGTGGAAAAGTACTTTCATTGAGAGGGGTTGCCAAGCTTCTAAGAAATAACGAGTTTCCGAAATACCAGCAAATATTTTTTCAGCCAATCTTGATGATACCTGTTGCTGATGATCAGTACACAAATCCCACTTGGCTCACCAAATTCTGGTCTTCTAGGTTGAAGCGTTCGTCTACAGTAGCAGTTTGTATATTTAGGTTTCCCTCTGTTCTCTCCTATATAGATAGATGAATTTGGAACTCTAAATCCAACATGGTTTGTAGTAGCTCTTTGAATCTTGACAAAATGAAGGAGTTCTCAGTTTTGTCTCTATGGTTTGTTTCCTCTTCAAGTAGCCCTAGGCACAGACTGTGGAAAAGGACTTTCATTGAGAGGGGTTGCCAAGCTTCTAAGAAATTACGAGTTTCCGAAATACCAGCAAATATTTTTTCACCCAATCTTGATGATACTTGGTGGTAATGATCAGTACACAAATCCCACTTGGCTCACCAAATTTTGTTCTTCTAGGTTGAAGCGTTCGTCTACAGTAGCGTTTTTTATATTTAGGTATCCCTCTGTTCTCTCCTATATAGATAGATGAATTTGGAACTCTAAATCCAACATGGTTGGTAGTAGCTCTTTGAAACTTGACAAAATAAAGGAGTTGTCAGTTTTGTCTCTATGGTTTGTTTCCTCTTCAAGTAGCCCTAGGCACAGACTGTGGAAAAGCACTTTCATTGAGAGGGGTTGCCAACCTTCTAAGAAATTACGAGTTTCCGAAATACCAGCAAATATTTTTTCACCCAATCTTGATGATACTTGGTGGTAATGATCAGTACACAAATCCCACTTTGCTCACCAAATTTTGTTCTTCTAGGTTGAAGCATTCGTCTACAGTAGCAGTTTTTATATTTAGGTTTCCCTCTGTTCTCTCCTATTTAGATAGATGAATTTGGAATTCTAAATCCAACATGGTTTTTAGTAGCTCTTTGAAACTTGACAAAATAAAGGAGTTCTCAGTTTTGTCTCTATGGTTTGTTTCCTCTTCAAGTAGCCCTAGGCATAGACTGTGGAAAAGCACTTACATTGAGAGGGGTTGCCAAGCTTCTAAGAAATAACGAGTTTCCGAATTACCAGCAAATATTTTTTCAGCCAATCTTGATGATACCTGTTGCTGATGATCAGTACACAAATCTCACTTGGCTCACCAAATTCTGTTCTTCTAGGTTGAAGCGTTCGTCTACAGTAGCAGTTTTTATATTTAGGTTTCCCTCTGTTCTCTCCTATATAGATAGATGAATTTGGAACTCTAAATCCAACATGGTTTGTAGTAGCTCTTTGAAACTTGACAAAATAAAGGAGTTTCAGTTTTGTCTCCTTCGTTTGTTTCCTCTTCAAGTAGCCCTAGGCACAGACTGTGGAAAAGCACTTTCATTTAGAGGGGTTGCCAAGCTTCTAAGAAATAACGAGTTTCCGAATTACCAGCAAATATTTTTTCAGCCAATCTTGATGATACCTGTTGCTGATGATCAGTACACAAATCTCACTTGGCTCACCAAATTCTGTTCTTCTAGGTTGAAGCGTTCGTCTACAGTAGCAGTTTTTATATTTAGGTTTCCCTCTGTTCTCTCCTATATAGATAGATGAATTTGGAACTCTAAATCCAACATGGTTTGTAGTAGCTCTTTGAAACTTGACAAAATGAAGGAGTTCTCAGTTTTGTCTCTATGGTTTGTTTCCTCTTCAAGTAGCCCTAGGCACAGACTGTGGAAAAGCACTTTCATTGAGAGGGGTTGCCAAGCTTCTAAGAAATTACGAGTTTCCGAAATACCAGCAAATATTTTTTCACCCAAACTTGATGATACATGGTGGTAATGATCAGTACACAAATCCCACTTGGCTCACCAAATTTTGTTCTTCTAGGTTGAAGCGTTCGTCTACAGTAGCAGTTTTTATATTTAGGTTTCTATCTGTTCTCTCCTGTATAGATAGATGAATTTGGAACTCTAAATCCAACATGGTGTGTAGTAGCTCTTTGAAAATTGACAAAATAAAATAGTTCTCAGTTTTGTCTCTATGGATTTTTTCCTCTTCAAGTAGCCCTAGGCACACACAGTGGAAAAGCACTTTTATTGAGAGGGGTTGCCAAGCTTCTAAGAAATAACGAGTTTCCGAAATACCAGCAAATATTTTTTCACCCAATCTTGATGATACTTGGTGGTAATGATCAGTACACTAATCCCACTAGGCTCACCAAATTTTGTTCTTCTAGGTTGAAGCTTTCGTCTACAGTAGCAGTTTTTATATTTAGGTTTCCCTCTGTTTTCTCCTCTATAGATAGATGAATTTGGAACTCTAAATCCAACATGGATTGTAGTACCTCTTTGAAAATTGACAAAATAAAGGAGTTCTCAGTTTTGTCTCTATGGTTTGTTTCCTTTTCAAGTAGCCCTAGGCACAGACTGTGGAAAAGCACTTTCATTGAGACGGGTTGCCAAGCTTCTAAGAAATAACGAGTCCGAAATGCCCGCAAATATTTTTTCACCCAATCTTGATGATAATTGGTTGTAATGATGAGTACACAAATCCCACTTGGCTCACCAAATTTTGTTCTTCTAGGTTGAAGCGTTCGTCTACAGTAGCAGTTTTTATATTTAAGTTTCACTCTGTTCTCTCCTATATACGTAGATGAATTTGGAACTCTAAATACAACATGGTTTGTAGTAGCTCTTTGAAACTTGACAAAATAAAAGAGTTCTCAGTTTTGTCTCTATGGTTTGTTTCCTCTTCAAGTAGCCCTAGGCACAGACTGTGGAAAAGTACTTTCATTGAGAGGGGTTGCCAAGCTTCTAAGAAATAACGAGTTTCCAAAATACCAGCAAATATTTTTTCAGCCAATCTTGATGATACCTGTTGCTGATGATCAGTACACAAATCTCACTTGGCTCACCAAATTCTGTTCTTCTAGGTTGAAGCGTTCGTCTACAGTAGCAGTTTTTATATTTAGGTTTCCCTCTGTTCTCTCCTATATAGATAGATGAAATTGGAACTCTAAATCCAACATGGTTTGTAGTAGCTCTTTGAAACTTGACAAAATAAAGGAGTTCTCAGTTTTGTCTCTATCGTTTGTTTCCTCTTCAAGTAGCCCTAGGCACAGACTGTGGAAAAGCACTTTCATTGAGAGGGTTTGCCAAGCTTCTAAGAAATTCCGAGTTTCCGAAGTACCAGCAAATATTTTTTTACCGAATCTTGATGATTCATGGTGGTAATGATCAGTACACAAGTCCCACTTGGCTCACCAAATTTTGTTCTTCTAGGTTGAAGCGTTCGTCTACAGTGGCGGTTTTTATATTTATGATTCCCTCTGTTCTCTCCTATATAGATACATGAATTTGGAACTCTAAATCCAACATGGTTTGTAGTAGCTCTTTGAAACTTGACAAAATAAAGGAGTTCTCAGTTTTGTCTCTATGGTTTGTTGCCTCTTCAAGTAGCCCTAGGCACAGAATGTGGAAAAGCACTTTCATTGAGAGGGGTTGCCAAGCTTCTAAGAAATTACGAGTTTCCGAAATACCAGCAAATATTTTTTCACCCAAACTTGATGATACATGGTGGTAATGATCAGTACACAAATCCCACTTGGCTCACCAAATTTTGTTCTTCTAGGTTGAAGCGTTCGTCTACAGTAGCAGTTTTTATATTTAGGTTTCCCTCTGTTCTCTCCTGTATATATAGATGAATTTGGAACTCTAAATCCAACATGGTTTGTAGTAGCTCTTTGAAACTTGACAAAATGAAGGATTTCTCAGTTTTGTCTCTATGGTTTGTTTCCTCTTCAAGTAGCCCTAGGCACAGACTGTGGAAAAGCACTTTCATTGAGAGGGGTTGCCAAGCTTCTAAGAAATTACGAGTTTCCGAAATACCAGCAAATATTTTTTCACCCAAACTTGATGATACATGGTGGTAATGATCAGTACACAAATCCCACTTGGCTCACCAAATTTTGTTCTTCTAGGTTGAAGCGTTCGTCTACAGTAGCAGTTTTTATATTTAGGTTTCCCTCTGTTCTCTCCTGTATAGATAGATGAATTTGGAACTCTAAATCCAACATGGTTTGTAGTAGCTCTTTGAAAATTGACAAAATAAAGGAGTTCTCAGTTTTGTCTCTATGGATTGTTTCCTCTTCAAGTAGCCCTAGGCACACACAGTGGAAAAGCACTTACATTGAGAGGGGTTGCCAAGCTTCTAAGAAATTACGAGTTTCCGAAATACAAGCAAATATTTTTTCACCCAATCTTGATGATACATGGTGGTAATGATCAGTACACAAATCCCACTTGGCTCACCAAATTTTGTTCTTCTAGGTTGAAGCGTTCGTCTACAGTAGCAGTTTTTATATTTAGGTTTCCCTCTGTTCTCCCCTGTATAGATAGATGAATTTGGAACTCTAAATCCAACATGGTTTGTAGTAGCTCTTTGAAAATTGACAAAATAAAGGAGTTCTCAGTTTTGTCTCTATGGATTGTTTCCTCTTCAAGTAGCCCTAGGCACAGACTGTGGAAAAGCACTTTCATTTAGAGGGGTTGCCAAGCTTCTAAGAAATTACGAGTTTCCGAAATACCAGCAAATATTTTTTCACCCAATTTGATGATACTTGGTGGTAATGATCAGTACACAAATCCCACTTGGCTCACCAAATTTTGTTCTTCTAGGTTGAAGCGTTCGTCTACAGTAGCAGTTTTTATATTTAGGTTTCCCTCTGTTCTCTCCTGTATAGATAGATGAATTTGGAACTCTAAATCCAACATGGTTTGTAGTAGCTCTTTGAAAATTGACAAAATAAAGGAGTTCTCAGTTTTGTCTCTATGGATTGTTTCCTCTTCAAGTAGCCCTAGGCACACACAGTGGAAAAGCACTTACATTGAGAGGGGTTGCCAAGCTTCTAAGAAATTACGAGTTTCCGAAATACAAGCAAATATTTTTTCACCCAATCTTGATGATACATGGTGGTAATGATCAGTACACAAATCCCACTTGGCTCACCAAATTTTGTTCTTCTAGGTTGAAGCGTTCGTCTACAGTAGCAGTTTTTATATTTAGGTTTCCCTCTGTTCTCCCCTGTATAGATAGATGAATTTGGAACTCTAAATCCAACATGGTTTGTAGTAGCTCTTTGAAAATTGACAAAATAAAGGAGTTCTCAGTTTTGTCTCTATGGATTGTTTCCTCTTCAAGTAGCCCTAGGCACAGACTGTGGAAAAGCACTTTCATTTAGAGGGGTTGCCAAGCTTCTAAGAAATTACGAGTTTCCGAAATACCAGCAAATATTTTTTCACCCAATTTGATGATACTTGGTGGTAATGATCAGTACACAAATCCCACTTTGCTCACCAAATTTTGTTCTTCTATGTTGAAGCGTTCGTCTACAGTAGCAGTTTTTATATTTAGGTTTCCCTCTGTTCTCTCCTATATAGATAGATAAATTTGGAACTCTAAATCCAACATGGTTTGTAGTAGCTCTTTGAAACTTGACAAAATAAAGGAGTTCTCAGTTTTGTCTCTTTGGTTTGTTTCCTCTTAAAGTAGCCCTAGGCACAGACTGTGGAAAGCACTTTCATTGAGATGGGTTGCCAAGCTTCTAAGAAATAACGAGATTCCCAAATACCAGCAAATATTTTTTCACCCAATCTTGATGATACTTGGTGGTAATGATCAGTACACTAATCCCACTAGGCTCACCAAATTTTGTTCTTCTAGGTTGAAGCTTTCGTCTACAGTAGCAGTTTTTATATTTAGGTTTCCCTCTGTTTTCTCCTCTATAGATAGATGAATTTGGAACTCTAAATCCAACATGGATTGTAGTAGCTCTTTGAAAATTGACAAAATAAAGGAGTTCTCAGTTTTGTCTCTATGGTTTGTTTCCTTTTCAAGTAGCCCTAGGCACAGACTGTGGAAAAGCACTTTCATTGAGAGGGGTTGCCAAGCTTCTAAGAAATAACGAGTCCGAAATGCCCGCAAATATTTTTTCAGCCAATCTTGATGATACCTGTTGCTGATGATCAGTACACAAATCCCACTTGGCTCACCAAATTCTGTTCTTCTAGGTTGAAGCGTTCGTCTACAGTAGCAGTTTTTATATTTAGGTTTCCCTCTGTTCTCTCCTATATAGATAGATGAATTTGGAACTCTAAATCCAACATGGTTTGTAGTAGCTCTTTGAAACTTGACAAAATGAAGGAGTTCTCAGTTTTGTCTCTATGGTTTGTTTCCTCTTCAAGTAGCCCTAGGCACAGACTGTGGAAAAGCACTTTCATTGAGAGGGGTTGCCAAGCTTCTAAGAAATTACGAGTTTCCGAAATACCAGCAAATATTTTTTCACCCAAACTTGATGATACATGGTGGTAATGATCAGTACACAAATCCCACTTGGCTCACCAAATTTTGTTCTTCTAGGTTGAAGCGTTCGTCTACAGTAGCAGTTTTTATATTTAGGTTTCCCTCTGTTCTCTCCTGTATAGATAGATGAATTTGGAACTCTAAATCCAACATGGTGTGTAGTAGCTCTTTGAAAATTGACAAAATAAAGGAGTTCTCAGTTTTGTCTCAATGGATTGTTTCCTCTTCAAGTAGCCCTAGGCACACACAGTGGAAAAGCACTTTTATTGAGAGGGTTGCCAAGCTTCTAAGAAATAACGAGTTTCCGAAATACCAGCAAATATTTTTTCACCCAATCTTGATGATACTTGGTGGTAATGATCAGTACACAAATCCCACTTGGCTCACCAAATTTTGTTCTTCCTGGTTGAAGCGTTCGTCTACAGTAGCGTTTTTTATATTTAGGTATCCCTCTGTTCTCTCCTATATAGATAGATGAATTTGGAACTCTAAATCCAACATGGTTGGTAGTAGCTCTTTGAAACTTGACAAAATAAAGGAGTTGTCAGTTTTGTCTCTATGGTTTTTTTCCTCTTCAAGTAGCCCTAGGCACAGACTGTGGAAAAGCACTTTCATTGAGAGGGGTTGCCAAGCTTCTAAGAAATTACGAGTTTCCGAAATACCAGCAAATATTTTTTCACCCAATCTTGATGATACTTGGTGGTAATGATCAGTACACAAATCCCACTTTGCTCACCAAATTTTGTTCTTCTAGGTTGAAGCATTCGTCTACAGTAGCAGTTTTTATATTTAGGTTTCCCTCTGTTCTCTCCTATTTAGATAGATGAATTTGGAACTCTAAATCCAACATGGTTTTTAGTAGCTCTTTGAAACTTGACAAAATAAAGGAGTTCTCAGTTTTGTCTCTATGGTTTGTTTCCTCTTCAAGTAGCCCTAGGCACACACTGTGGAAAAGCACTTTCATTGAGCGGGGTTGCCATGCTTCTAAGAAATAACGAGTTTCCGAAATACCAGCAAATATTTTTTCACCCAATCTTGATGATACTTGGTGGTAATGATCAGTGCACAAATCCCACTTGGCTCACCAAATTTTGTTCTTCTAGGTTGAAGCGTTCGTCTACAGTAGCAGTTTTTATATTTAGGTTTCCCTCTGTTCTCTCCTATATAGATAGATGAATTTGGAACTCTAAATACAACATGGTTTGTAGTAGCTCGTTGAAACTTCACAAAATAAAGGAGTTCTCCGTTTTTTCTCTATGGTTTGTTTCCTCTTCAAGGAGCCCTAGGCACAGACTGTGGAAAAGCACTTTCATTGAGAGGGGTTGCCAAGCTTCTAAAATTACGAATTTCCGAAATACCAGCAAATATTTTTTCACCCAATATTGATGATACTTGGTGGTAATGATCAGTACACAAATCCCACTTGGCTCAGAAATTTTGTTCTTCTAGGTTGAAGCGTTCGTCTACAGTAGCAGTTTTTATATTTAGGTTTCCCTCTGTTCTCTCCTATATAGATAGATGAATTTGGAACTCTAAATCCAACATGGTTTGTAGTAGCTCTTTGAAACTTGACAAAATAAAGGAGTTCTCAGTTTTGTCTCTATGGTTTGTTTCCTCTTCAAGTAGCCCTAGGCACAGACTGTGGAAAAGCACTTTCATTGAGAGGGGTTGCCAAGCTTCTAAGAAATAAGGAGTTTCCGAAATACCAGCAAATATTTTTTCAGCCAATCTTGATGATACTTGTTGCTGATGATCAGTACACAAATCAAACTTGGCTCACCAAATTCTGTTCTTCTAGGTTGAAGCATTCGTCTACAGTATCAGTTTTTATATTTAGGTTTCCCTCTGTTCTCTCATATATAGATAGATGAATTTGGAACTCTAAATCCAACATGGTTTTTAGTAGCTCTTTGAAACCTGACAAAATAAAGGAGTTCTCAGTTTTGTCTCTATGGTTTGTTTCCTCTTCAAGTAGCCCTAGGCATAGACTGTGGAAAAGCACTTTCATTGAGAGGGGTATCCAAGCTTCTAAGAAATTACAAGTTTCCGAAATACCAGCAAATATTTTTTCACCCAAACTTGATGATACTTGGTGGTAATGATCAGTACACAAATCCCACTTTGCTCACCAAATTTTGTTCTTCTAGGTTGAAGCATTTTCTACAGTAGCAGTTTTTATATTTAGGTTTCCCTCTGTTCTCTCCTATTTAGATAGATGAATTTGGAACTCTAAATCCAACATGGTTTTTAGTAGCTCTTTGAAACTTGACAAAATAAAGGAGTTCTCAGTTTTGTCTCTATGGTTTGTTTCCTCTTCAAGTAGCCCTAGGCACAGACTGTGGAAAGGCACTTTCATTGAGAGGGGTTGCCAAGCTTCTAAGAAATAACGAGTTTCCGAAATACCAGCAAATATTTTTTCAGCCAATCTTGATGATACTTGTTGCTGATGATCAGTACACAAATCCCACTTGGCTCAGCAAATTTTGTTCTTCTAGGTTGAAGCGTTCGTCTACAGTAGCAGTTTTTATATTTAGGTTTCTCTCTGTTCTCTCCTGTATAGATAGATGAATTTGGAACTCTAAATCCAACATGGTTTGTAGTAGCTCTTTGAAACTTGACAAAATGAAGGAGTTCTCAGTTTTGTCTCTATGGTTTGTTTCCTCTTCAAGTAGCCCTAGGCACAGACTGTGGAAAAGCACTTTCATTGAGAGGGGTTGCCAAGCTTCCAAGAAATTACGAGTTTCCGAAATACCAGCAAATATTTCTTCACCCAAACTTGATGATACATGGTGGTAATGATCAGTACACAAATCCCACTTGGCTCACCAAATTTTGTTCTTCTAGGTTGAAGCGTTCGTCTACAGTAGCAGTTTTTATATTTAGGTTTCCCTCTGTTCTCTCCTGTATAGATAGATGAATTTGGAACTCTAAATCCAACATGGTTTGTAGTAGCTCTTTGAAAATTGACAAAATAAAGGAGTTCTCAGTTTTGTCTCTATGGATTGTTTCCTCTTCAAGTAGCCCTAGGCACACACAGTGGAAAAGCACTTACATTGAGAGGGGTTGCCAAGCTTCTAAGAAATTACGAGTTTCCGAAATACAAGCAAATATTTTTTCACCCAATCTTGATGATACATGGTGGTAATGATCAGTACACAAATCCCACTTGGCTCACCAAATTTTGTTCTTCTAGGTTGAAGCGTTCGTCTACAGTAGCAGTTTTTATATTTAGGTTTCCCTCTGTTCTCCCCTGTATAGATAGATGAATTTGGAACTCTAAATCCAACATGGTTTGTAGTAGCTCTTTGAAAATTGACAAAATAAAGGAGTTCTCAGTTTTGTCTCTATGGATTGTTTCCTCTTCAAGTAGCCCTAGGCACAGACTGTGGAAAAGCACTTTCATTTAGAGGGGTTGCCAAGCTTCTAAGAAATTACGAGTTTCCGAAATACCAGCAAATATTTTTTCACCCAATTTGATGATACTTGGTGGTAATGATCAGTACACAAATCCCACTTTGCTCACCAAATTTTGTTCTTCTATGTTGAAGCGTTCGTCTACAGTAGCAGTTTTTATATTTAGGTTTCCCTCTGTTCTCTCCTATATAGATAGATAAATTTGGAACTCTAAATCCAACATGGTTTGTAGTAGCTCTTTGAAACTTGACAAAATAAAGGAGTTCTCAGTTTTGTCTCTTTGGTTTGTTTCCTCTTAAAGTAGCCCTAGGCACAGACTGTGGAAAGCACTTTCATTGAGATGGGTTGCCAAGCTTCTAAGAAATAACGAGATTCCCAAATACCAGCAAATATTTTTTCACCCAATCTTGATGATACTTGGTGGTAATGATCAGTACACTAATCCCACTAGGCTCACCAAATTTTGTTCTTCTAGGTTGAAGCTTTCGTCTACAGTAGCAGTTTTTATATTTAGGTTTCCCTCTGTTTTCTCCTCTATAGATAGATGAATTTGGAACTCTAAATCCAACATGGATTGTAGTAGCTCTTTGAAAATTGACAAAATAAAGGAGTTCTCAGTTTTGTCTCTATGGTTTGTTTCCTTTTCAAGTAGCCCTAGGCACAGACTGTGGAAAAGCACTTTCATTGAGAGGGGTTGCCAAGCTTCTAAGAAATAACGAGTCCGAAATGCCCGCAAATATTTTTTCAGCCAATCTTGATGATACCTGTTGCTGATGATCAGTACACAAATCCCACTTGGCTCACCAAATTCTGTTCTTCTAGGTTGAAGCGTTCGTCTACAGTAGCAGTTTTTATATTTAGGTTTCCCTCTGTTCTCTCCTATATAGATAGATGAATTTGGAACTCTAAATCCAACATGGTTTGTAGTAGCTCTTTGAAACTTGACAAAATGAAGGAGTTCTCAGTTTTGTCTCTATGGTTTGTTTCCTCTTCAAGTAGCCCTAGGCACAGACTGTGGAAAAGCACTTTCATTGAGAGGGGTTGCCAAGCTTCTAAGAAATTACGAGTTTCCGAAATACCAGCAAATATTTTTTCACCCAAACTTGATGATACATGGTGGTAATGATCAGTACACAAATCCCACTTGGCTCACCAAATTTTGTTCTTCTAGGTTGAAGCGTTCGTCTACAGTAGCAGTTTTTATATTTAGGTTTCCCTCTGTTCTCTCCTGTATAGATAGATGAATTTGGAACTCTAAATCCAACATGGTGTGTAGTAGCTCTTTGAAAATTGACAAAATAAAGGAGTTCTCAGTTTTGTCTCTATGGATTGTTTCCTCTTCAAGTAGCCCTAGGCACACACAGTGGAAAAGCACTTTTATTGAGAGGGGTTGCCAAGCTTCTAAGAAATAACGAGTTTCCGAAATACCAGCAAATATTTTTTCACCCAATCTTGATGATACTTGGTGGTAATGATCAGTACACAAATCCCACTTGGCTCACCAAATTTTGTTCTTCCTGGTTGAAGCGTTCGTCTACAGTAGCGTTTTTTATATTTAGGTATCCCTCTGTTCTCTCCTATATAGATAGATGAATTTGGAACTCTAAATCCAACATGGTTGGTAGTAGCTCTTTGAAACTTGACAAAATAAAGGAGTTGTCAGTTTTGTCTCTATGGTTTGTTTCCTCTTCAAGTAGCCCTAGGCACAGACTGTGGAAAAGCACTTTCATTGAGAGGGGTTGCCAAGCTTCTAAGAAATTACGAGTTTCCGAAATACCAGCAAATATTTTTTCACCCAATCTTGATGATACTTGGTGGTAATGATCAGTACACAAATCCCACTTTGCTCACCAAATTTTGTTCTTCTAGGTTGAAGCATTCGTCTACAGTAGCAGTTTTTATATTTAGGTTTCCCTCTGTTCTCTCCTATTTAGATAGATGAATTTGGAACTCTAAATCCAACATGGTTTTTAGTAGCTCTTTGAAACTTGACAAAATAAAGGAGTTCTCAGTTTTGTCTCTATGGTTTGTTTCCTCTTCAAGTAGCCCTAGGCACACACTGTGGAAAAGCACTTTCATTGAGCGGGGTTGCCATGCTTCTAAGAAATAACGAGTTTCCGAAATACCAGCAAATATTTTTTCACCCAATCTTGATGATACTTGGTGGTAATGATCAGTGCACAAATCCCACTTGGCTCACCAAATTTTGTTCTTCTAGGTTGAAGCGTTCGTCTACAGTAGCAGTTTTTATATTTAGGTTTCCCTCTGTTCTCTCCTATATAGATAGATGAATTTGGAACTCTAAATACAACATGGTTTGTAGTAGCTCGTTGAAACTTCACAAAATAAAGGAGTTCTCCGTTTTTTCTCTATGGTTTGTTTCCTCTTCAAGGAGCCCTAGGCACAGACTGTGGAAAAGCACTTTCATTGAGAGGGGTTGCCAAGCTTCTAAAATTACGAATTTCCGAAATACCAGCAAATATTTTTTCACCCAATATTGATGATACTTGGTGGTAATGATCAGTACACAAATCCCACTTGGCTCAGAAATTTTGTTCTTCTAGGTTGAAGCGTTCGTCTACAGTAGCAGTTTTTATATTTAGGTTTCCCTCTGTTCTCTCCTATATAGATAGATGAATTTGGAACTCTAAATCCAACATGGTTTGTAGTAGCTCTTTGAAACTTGACAAAATAAAGGAGTTCTCAGTTTTGTCTCTATGGTTTGTTTCCTCTTCAAGTAGCCCTAGGCACAGACTGTGGAAAAGCACTTTCATTTAGAGGGTTGCCAAGCTTCTAAGAAATAAGGAGTTTCCGAAATACCAGCAAATATTTTTTCAGCCAATCTTGATGATACTTGTTGCTGATGATCAGTACACAAATCAAACTTGGCTCACCAAATTCTGTTCTTCTAGGTTGAAGCATTCGTCTACAGTAGCAGTTTTTATATTTAGGTTTCCCTCTGTTCTCTCATATATAGATAGATGAATTTGGAACTCTAAATCCAACATGGTTTTTAGTAGCTCTTTGAAACTTGACAAAATAAAGGAGTTCTCAGTTTTGTCTCTATGGTTTGTTTCCTCTTCAAGTAGCCCTAGGCATAGACTGTGGAAAAGCACTTTCATTGAGAGGGGTATCCAAGCTTCTAAGAAATTACAAGTTTCCGAAATACCAGCAAATATTTTTTCAACCAAACTTGATGATACTTGGTGGTAATGATCAGTACACAAATCCCACTTTGCTCACCAAATTTTGTTCTTCTAGGTTGAAGCATTTTCTACAGTAGCAGTTTTTATATTTAGGTTTCCCTCTGTTCTCTCCTATTTAGATAGATGAATTTGGAACTCTAAATCCAACATGGTTTTTAGTAGCTCTTTGAAACTTGAAAAAATAAAGGAGTTCTCAGTTTTGTCTCTATGGTTTGTTTCCTCTTCAAGTAGCCCTAGGCACAGACTGTGGAAAGGCACTTTCATTGAGAGGGGTTGCCAAGCTTCTAAGAAATAACGAGTTTCCGAAATACCAGCAAATATTTTTTCAGCCAATCTTGATGATACTTGTTGCTGATGATCAGTACACAAATCCCACTTGGCTCAGCAAATTTTGTTCTTCTAGGTTGAAGCGTTCGTCTACAGTAGCAGTTTTTATATTTAGGTTTCCCTCTGTTCTCCCCTGTATAGATAGATGAATTTGGAACTCTAAATCCAACATGGTTTGTAGTAGCTCTTTGAAAATTGACAAAATAAAGGAGTTCTCAGTTTTGTCTCTATGGATTGTTTCCTCTTCAAGTAGCCCTAGGCACAGACTGTGGAAAAGCACTTTCATTTAGAGGGGTTGCCAAGCTTCTAAGAAATTACGAGTTTCCGAAATACCAGCAAATATTTTTTCACCCAATTTGATGATACTTGGTGGTAATGATCAGTACACAAATCCCACTTTGCTCACAAATTTTGTTCTTCTATGTTGAAGCGTTCGTCTACAGTAGCAGTTTTTATATTTAGGTTTCCCTCTGTTCTCTCCTATATAGATAGATAAATTTGGAACTCTAAATCCAACATGGTTTGTAGTAGCTCTTTGAAACTTGACAAAATAAAGGAGTTCTCAGTTTTGTCTCTTTGGTTTGTTTCCTCTTAAAGTAGCCCTAGGCACAGACTGTGGAAAGCACTTTCATTGAGATGGGTTGCCAAGCTTCTAAGAAATAACGAGATTCCCAAATACCAGCAAATATTTTTTCACCCAATCTTGATGATACTTGGTGGTAATGATCAGTACACTAATCCCACTAGGCTCACCAAATTTTGTTCTTCTAGGTTGAAGCTTTCGTCTACAGTAGCAGTTTTTATATTTAGGTTTCCCTCTGTTTTCTCCTCTATAGATAGATGAATTTGGAACTCTAAATCCAACATGGATTGTAGTAGCTCTTTGAAAATTGACAAAATAAAGGAGTTCTCAGTTTTGTCTCTATGGTTTGTTTCCTTTTCAAGTAGCCCTAGGCACAGACTGTGGAAAAGCACTTTCATTGAGAGGGGTTGCCAAGCTTCTAAGAAATAACGAGTCCGAAATGCCCGCAAATATTTTTTCAGCCAATCTTGATGATACCTGTTGCTGATGATCAGTACACAAATCCCACTTGGCTCACCAAATTCTGTTCTTCTAGGTTGAAGCGTTCGTCTACAGTAGCAGTTTTTATATTTAGGTTTCCCTCTGTTCTCTCCTATATAGATAGATGAATTTGGAACTCTAAATCCAACATGGTTTGTAGTAGCTCTTTGAAACTTGACAAAATGAAGGAGTTCTCAGTTTTGTCTCTATGGTTTGTTTCCTCTTCAAGTAGCCCTAGGCACAGACTGTGGAAAAGCACTTTCATTGAGAGGGGTTGCCAAGCTTCTAAGAAATTACGAGTTTCCGAAATACCAGCAAATATTTTTTCACCCAAACTTGATGATACATGGTGGTAATGATCAGTACACAAATCCCACTTGGCTCACCAAATTTTGTTCTTCTAGGTTGAAGCGTTCGTCTACAGTAGCAGTTTTTATATTTAGGTTTCCCTCTGTTCTCTCCTGTATAGATAGATGAATTTGGAACTCTAAATCCAACATGGTGTGTAGTAGCTCTTTGAAAATTGACAAAATAAAGGAGTTCTCACTTTTGTCTCTATGGATTGTTTCCTCTTCAAGTAGCCCTAGGCACACACAGTGGAAAAGCACTTTTATTGAGAGGGGTTGCCAAGCTTCTAAGAAATAACGAGTTTCCGAAATACCAGCAAATATTTTTTCACCCAATCTTGATGATACTTGGTGGTAATGATCAGTACACAAATCCCACTTGGCTCACCAAATTTTGTTCTTCCTGGTTGAAGCGTTCGTCTACAGTAGCGTTTTTTATATTTAGGTATCCCTCTGTTCTCTCCTATATAGATAGATGAATTTGGAACTCTAAATCCAACATGGTTGGTAGTAGCTCTTTGAAACTTGACAAAATAAAGGAGTTGTCAGTTTTGTCTCTATGGTTTTTTTCCTCTTCAAGTAGCCCTAGGCACAGACTGTGGAAAAGCACTTTCATTGAGAGGGGTTGCCAAGCTTCTAAGAAATTACGAGTTTCCGAAATACCAGCAAATATTTTTTCACCCAATCTTGATGATCCTTGGTGGTAATGATCAGTACACAAATCCCACTTTGCTCACCAAATTTTGTTCTTCTAGGTTGAAGCATTCGTCTACAGTAGCAGTTTTTATATTTAGGTTTCCCTCTGTTCTCTCCTATTTAGATAGATGAATTTGGAACTCTAAATCCAACATGGTTTTTAGTAGCTCTTTGAAACTTGACAAAATAAAGGAGTTCTCAGTTTTGTCTCTATGGTTTGTTTCCTCTTCAAGTAGCCCTAGGCACACACTGTGGAAAAGCACTTTCATTGAGCGGGGTTGCCATGCTTCTAAGAAATAACGAGTTTCCGAAATACCAGCAAATATTTTTTCACCCAATCTTGATGATACTTGGTGGTAATGATCAGTGCACAAATCCCACTTGGCTCACCAAATTTTGTTCTTCTAGGTTGAAGCGTTCGTCTACAGTAGCAGTTTTTATATTTAGGTTTCCCTCTGTTCTCTCCTATATAGATAGATGAATTTGGAACTCTAAATACAACATGGTTTGTAGTAGCTCGTTGAAACTTCACAAAATAAAGGAGTTCTCCGTTTTTTCTCTATGGTTTGTTTCCTCTTCAAGGAGCCCTAGGCACAGACTGTGGAAAAGCACTTTCATTGAGAGGGGTTGCCAAGCTTCTAAAATTACGAATTTCCGAAATACCAGCAAATATTTTTTCACCCAATATTGATGATACTTGGTGGTAATGATCAGTACACAAATCCCACTTGGCTCAGAAATTTTGTTCTTCTAGGTTGAAGCGTTCGTCTACAGTAGCAGTTTTTATATTTAGGTTTCCCTCTGTTCTCTCCTATATAGATAGATGAATTTGGAACTCTAAATCCAACATGGTTTGTAGTAGCTCTTTGAAACTTGACAAAATAAAGGAGTTCTCAGTTTTGTCTCTATGGTTTGTTTCCTCTTCAAGTAGCCCTAGGCACAGACTGTGGAAAAGCACTTTCATTTAGAGGGTTGCCAAGCTTCTAAGAAATAAGGAGTTTCCGAAATACCAGCAAATATTTTTTCAGCCAATCTTGATGATACTTGTTGCTGATGATCAGTACACAAATCAAACTTGGCTCACCAAATTCTGTTCTTCTAGGTTGAAGCATTCGTCTACAGTAGCAGTTTTTATATTTAGGTTTCCCTCTGTTCTCTCATATATAGATAGATGAATTTGGAACTCTAAATCCAACATGGTTTTTAGTAGCTCTTTGAAACTTGACAAAATAAAGGAGTTCTCAGTTTTGTCTCTATGGTTTGTTTCCTCTTCAAGTAGCCCTAGGCATAGACTGTGGAAAAGCACTTTCATTGAGAGGGGTATCCAAGCTTCTAAGAAATTACAAGTTTCCGAAATACCAGCAAATATTTTTTCAACCAAACTTGATGATACTTGGTGGTAATGATCAGTACACAAATCCCACTTTGCTCACCAAATTTTGTTCTTCTAGGTTGAAGCATTTTCTACAGTAGCAGTTTTTATATTTAGGTTTCCCTCTGTTCTCTCCTATTTAGATAGATGAATTTGGAACTCTAAATCCAACATGGTTTTTAGTAGCTCTTTGAAACTTGAAAAAATAAAGGAGTTCTCAGTTTTGTCTCTATGGTTTGTTTCCTCTTCAAGTAGCCCTAGGCACAGACTGTGGAAAGGCACTTTCATTGAGAGGGGTTGCCAAGCTTCTAAGAAATAACGAGTTTCCGAAATACCAGCAAATATTTTTTCAGCCAATCTTGATGATACTTGTTGCTGATGATCAGTACACAAATCCCACTTGGCTCAGCAAATTTTGTTCTTCTAGGTTGAAGCGTTCGTCTACAGTAGCAGTTTTTATATTTAGGTTTCCCTCTGTTCTCCCCTGTATAGATAGATGAATTTGGAACTCTAAATCCAACATGGTTTGTAGTAGCTCTTTGAAAATTGACAAAATAAAGGAGTTCTCAGTTTTGTCTCTATGGATTGTTTCCTCTTCAAGTAGCCCTAGGCACAGACTGTGGAAAAGCACTTTCATTTAGAGGGGTTGCCAAGCTTCTAAGAAATTACGAGTTTCCGAAATACCAGCAAATATTTTTTCACCCAATTTGATGATACTTGGTGGTAATGATCAGTACACAAATCCCACTTTGCTCACCAAATTTTGTTCTTCTATGTTGAAGCGTTCGTCTACAGTAGCAGTTTTTATATTTAGGTTTCCCTCTGTTCTCTCCTATATAGATAGATAAATTTGGAACTCTAAATCCAACATGGTTTGTAGTAGCTCTTTGAAACTTGACAAAATAAAGGAGTTCTCAGTTTTGTCTCTTTGGTTTGTTTCCTCTTAAAGTAGCCCTAGGCACAGACTGTGGAAAGCACTTTCATTGAGATGGGTTGCCAAGCTTCTAAGAAATAACGAGATTCCCAAATACCAGCAAATATTTTTTCACCCAATCTTGATGATACTTGGTGGTAATGATCAGTACACTAATCCCACTAGGCTCACCAAATTTTGTTCTTCTAGGTTGAAGCTTTCGTCTACAGTAGCAGTTTTTATATTTAGGTTTCCCTCTGTTTTCTCCTCTATAGATAGATGAATTTGGAACTCTAAATCCAACATGGATTGTAGTAGCTCTTTGAAAATTGACAAAATAAAGGAGTTCTCAGTTTTGTCTCTATGGTTTGTTTCCTTTTCAAGTAGCCCTAGGCACAGACTGTGGAAAAGCACTTTCATTGAGAGGGGTTGCCAAGCTTCTAAGAAATAACGAGTCCGAAATGCCCGCAAATATTTTTTCAGCCAATCTTGATGATACCTGTTGCTGATGATCAGTACACAAATCCCACTTGGCTCACCAAATTCTGTTCTTCTAGGTTGAAGCGTTCGTCTACAGTAGCAGTTTTTATATTTAGGTTTCCCTCTGTTCTCTCCTATATAGATAGATGAATTTGGAACTCTAAATCCAACATGGTTTGTAGTAGCTCTTTGAAACTTGACAAAATGAAGGAGTTCTCAGTTTTGTCTCTATGGTTTGTTTCCTCTTCAAGTAGCCCTAGGCACAGACTGTGGAAAAGCACTTTCATTGAGAGGGGTTGCCAAGCTTCTAAGAAATTACGAGTTTCCGAAATACCAGCAAATATTTTTTCACCCAAACTTGATGATACATGGTGGTAATGATCAGTACACAAATCCCACTTGGCTCACCAAATTTTGTTCTTCTAGGTTGAAGCGTTCGTCTACAGTAGCAGTTTTTATATTTAGGTTTCCCTCTGTTCTCTCCTGTATAGATAGATGAATTTGGAACTCTAAATCCAACATGGTGTGTAGTAGCTCTTTGAAAATTGACAAAATAAAGGAGTTCTCACTTTTGTCTCTATGGATTGTTTCCTCTTCAAGTAGCCCTAGGCACACACAGTGGAAAAGCACTTTTATTGAGAGGGGTTGCCAAGCTTCTAAGAAATAACGAGTTTCCGAAATACCAGCAAATATTTTTTCACCCAATCTTGATGATACTTGGTGGTAATGATCAGTACACAAATCCCACTTGGCTCACCAAATTTTGTTCTTCCTGGTTGAAGCGTTCGTCTACAGTAGCGTTTTTTATATTTAGGTATCCCTCTGTTCTCTCCTATATAGATAGATGAATTTGGAACTCTAAATCCAACATGGTTGGTAGTAGCTCTTTGAAACTTGACAAAATAAAGGAGTTGTCAGTTTTGTCTCTATGGTTTTTTTCCTCTTCAAGTAGCCCTAGGCACAGACTGTGGAAAAGCACTTTCATTGAGAGGGGTTGCCAAGCTTCTAAGAAATTACGAGTTTCCGAAATACCAGCAAATATTTTTTCACCCAATCTTGATGATACTTGGTGGTAATGATCAGTACACAAATCCCACTTTGCTCACCAAATTTTGTTCTTCTAGGTTGAAGCATTCGTCTACAGTAGCAGTTTTTATATTTAGGTTTCCCTCTGTTCTCTCCTATTTAGATAGATGAATTTGGAACTCTAAATCCAACATGGTTTTTAGTAGCTCTTTGAAACTTGACAAAATAAAGGAGTTCTCAGTTTTGTCTCTATGGTTTGTTTCCTCTTCAAGTAGCCCTAGGCACACACTGTGGAAAAGCACTTTCATTGAGCGGGGTTGCCATGCTTCTAAGAAATAACGAGTTTCCGAAATACCAGCAAATATTTTTTCACCCAATCTTGATGATACTTGGTGGTAATGATCAGTGCACAAATCCCACTTGGCTCACCAAATTTTGTTCTTCTAGGTTGAAGCGTTCGTCTACAGTAGCAGTTTTTATATTTAGGTTTCCCTCTGTTCTCTCCTATATAGATAGATGAATTTGGAACTCTAAATACAACATGGTTTGTAGTAGCTCGTTGAAACTTCACAAAATAAAGGAGTTCTCCGTTTTTTCTCTATGGTTTGTTTCCTCTTCAAGGAGCCCTAGGCACAGACTGTGGAAAAGCACTTTCATTGAGAGGGGTTGCCAAGCTTCTAAAATTACGAATTTCCGAAATACCAGCAAATATTTTTTCACCCAATATTGATGATACTTGGTGGTAATGATCAGTACACAAATCCCACTTGGCTCAGAAATTTTGTTCTTCTAGGTTGAAGCGTTCGTCTACAGTAGCAGTTTTTATATTTAGGTTTCCCTCTGTTCTCTCCTATATAGATAGATGAATTTGGAACTCTAAATCCAACATGGTTTGTAGTAGCTCTTTGAAACTTGACAAAATAAAGGAGTTCTCAGTTTTGTCTCTATGGTTTGTTTCCTCTTCAAGTAGCCCTAGGCACAGACTGTGGAAAAGCACTTTCATTTAGAGGGTTGCCAAGCTTCTAAGAAATAAGGAGTTTCCGAAATACCAGCAAATATTTTTTCAGCCAATCTTGATGATACTTGTTGCTGATGATCAGTACACAAATCAAACTTGGCTCACCAAATTCTGTTCTTCTAGGTTGAAGCATTCGTCTACAGTAGCAGTTTTTATATTTAGGTTTCCCTCTGTTCTCTCATATATAGATAGATGAATTTGGAACTCTAAATCCAACATGGTTTTTAGTAGCTCTTTGAAACTTGACAAAATAAAGGAGTTCTCAGTTTTGTCTCTATGGTTTGTTTCCTCTTCAAGTAGCCCTAGGCATAGACTGTGGAAAAGCACTTTCATTGAGAGGGGTATCCAAGCTTCTAAGAAATTACAAGTTTCCGAAATACCAGCAAATATTTTTTCAACCAAACTTGATGATACTTGGTGGTAATGATCAGTACACAAATCCCACTTTGCTCACCAAATTTTGTTCTTCTAGGTTGAAGCATTTTCTACAGTAGCAGTTTTTATATTTAGGTTTCCCTCTGTTCTCTCCTATTTAGATAGATGAATTTGGAACTCTAAATCCAACATGGTTTTTAGTAGCTCTTTGAAACTTGACAAAATAAAGGAGTTCTCAGTTTTGTCTCTATGGTTTGTTTCCTCTTCAAGTAGCCCTAGGCACAGACTGTGGAAAGGCACTTTCATTGAGAGGGGTTGCCAAGCTTCTAAGAAATAACGAGTTTCCGAAATACCAGCAAATATTTTTTCAGCCAATCTTGATGATACTTGTTGCTGATGATCAGTACACAAATCCCACTTGGCTCAGCAAATTTTGTTCTTCTAGGTTGAAGCGTTCGTCTACAGTAGCAGTTTTTATATTTAGGTTTCCCTCTGTTCTCTCCTGTATAGATAGATGAATTTGGAACTCTAAATCCAACATGGTTTGTAGTAGCTCTTTGAAACTTGACAAAATGAAGGAGTTCTCAGTTTTGTCTCTATGGTTTGTTTCCTCTTCAAGTAGCCCTAGGCACAGACTGTGGAAAAGCACTTTCATTGAGAGGGGTTGCCAAGCTTCTAAGAAATTACGAGTTTCCGAAATACCAGCAAATATTTCTTCACCCAAACTTGATGATACATGGTGGTAATGATCAGTACACAAATCCCACTTGGCTCACCAAATTTTGTTCTTCTAGGTTGAAGCGTTCGTCTACAGTAGCAGTTTTTATATTTAGGTTTCCCTCTGTTCTCTCCTGTATAGATAGATGAATTTGGAACTCTAAATCCAACATGGTTTGTAGTAGCTCTTTGAAAATTGACAAAATAAAGGAGTTCTCAGTTTTGTCTCTATGGATTGTTTCCTCTTCAAGTAGCCCTAGGCACACACAGTGGAAAAGCACTTACATTTAGAGGGGTTGCCAAGCTTCTAAGAAATTACGAGTTTCCGAAATACAAGCAAATATTTTTTCACCCAATCTTGATGATACATGGTGGTAATGATCAGTACACAAATCCCACTTGGCTCACCAAATTTTGTTCTTCTAGGTTGAAGCGTTCGTCTACAGTAGCAGTTTTTATATTTAGGTTTCCCTCTGTTCTCCCCTGTATAGATAGATGAATTTGGAACTCTAAATCCAACATGGTTTGTAGTAGCTCTTTGAAAATTGACAAAATAAAGGAGTTCTCAGTTTTGTCTCTATGGATTGTTTCCTCTTCAAGTAGCCCTAGGCACAGACTGTGGAAAAGCACTTTCATTTAGAGGGGTTGCCAAGCTTCTAAGAAATTACGAGTTTCCGAAATACCAGCAAATATTTTTTCACCCAATTTGATGATACTTGGTGGTAATGATCAGTACACAAATCCCACTTTGCTCACCAAATTTTGTTCTTCTATGTTGAAGCGTTCGTCTACAGTAGCAGTTTTTATATTTAGGTTTCCCTCTGTTCTCTCCTATATAGATAGATAAATTTGGAACTCTAAATCCAACATGGTTTGTAGTAGCTCTTTGAAACTTGACAAAATAAAGCAGTTCTCAGTTTTGTCTCTTTGGTTTGTTTCCTCTTAAAGTAGCCCTAGGCACAGACTGTGGAAAGCACTTTCATTGAGATGGTTTGCCAAGCTTCTAAGAAATAACGAGATTCCCAAATACCATCAAATATTTTTTCACCCAATCTTGATGATACTTGGTGGTAATGATCAGTACACTAATCCCACTAGGCTCACCAAATTTTGTTCTTCTAGGTTGAAGCTTTCGTCTACAGAAGCAGTTTTTATATTTAGGTTTCCCTCTGTTTTCTCCTCTATAGATAGATGAATTTGGAACTCTAAATCCAACATGGATTGTAGTAGCTCTTTGAAAATTGACAAAATAAAGGAGTTCTCAGTTTTGTCTCTATGGTTTGTTTCCTTTTCAAGTAGCCCTAGGCACAGACTGTGGAAAAGCACTTTCATTGAGAGGGGTTGCCAAGCTTCTAAGAAATAACGAGTCCGAAATGCCCGCAAATATTTTTTCAGCCAATCTTGATGATACCTTTTGCTGATGATCAGTACACAAATCCCACTTGGCTCACCAAATTCTGTTCTTCTAGGTTGAAGCGTTCGTCTACAGTAGCAGTTTTTATATTTAGGTTTCCCTCTGTTCTCTCCTATATAGATAGATGAATTTGGAACTCTAAATCCAACATGGTTTGTAGTAGCTCTTTGAAACTTGACAAAATGAAGGAGTTCTCAGTTTTGTCTCTATGGTTTGTTTCCTCTTCAAGTAGCCCTAGGCACAGACTGTGGAAAAGCACTTTCATTGAGAGGGGTTGCCAAGCTTCTAAGAAATTACGAGTTTCCGAAATACCAGCAAATATTTTTTCACCCAAACTTGATGATACATGGTGGTAATGATCAGTACACAAATCCCACTTGGCTCACCAAATTTTGTTCTTCTAGGTTGAAGCGTTCGTCTACAGTAGCAGTTTTTATATTTAGGTTTCCCTCTGTTCTCTCCTGTATAGATAGATGAATTTGGAACTCTAAATCCAACATGGTGTGTAGTAGCTCTTTGAAAATTGACAAAATAAAGGAGTTCTCAGTTTTGTCTCTATGGATTGTTTCCTCTTCAAGTAGCCCTAGGCACACACAGTGGAAAAGCACTTTTATTGAGAGGGGTGGCCAAGCTTCTAAGAAATAACGAGTTTCCGAAATACCAGCAAATATTTTTTCACCCAATCTTGATGATACTTGGTGGTAATGATCAGTTCACAAAATCCACTTGGCTCACCAAATTTTGTTCTTCTAGGTTGAAGCGTTCGTCTACAGTAGCGTTTTTTATATTTAGGTATCCCTCTGTTCTCTCCTATATAGATAGATGAATTTGGAACTCTAAATCCAACATTGTTGGTAGTAGCTCTTTGAAACTTGACAAAATAAAGGAGTTGTCAGTTTTGTCTCTATGGTTTGTTTCCTCTTCAAGTAGCCCTAGGCACAGACTGTGGAAAAGCACTTTCATTGAGAGGGGTTGCCAAGCTTCTAAGAAATTACGAGTTTCCGAAATACCAGCAAATATTTTTTCACCCAATCTTGATGATACTTGGTGGTAATGATCAGTACACAAATCCCACTTTGCTCACCAAATTTTGTTCTTCTAGGTTGAAGCATTCGTCTACAGTAGCAGTTTTTATATTTAGGTTTCCCTCTGTTCTCTCCTATTTAGATAGATGAATTTGGAACTCTAAATCCAACATGGTTTTTAGTAGCTCTTTGAAACTTGACAAAATAAAGGAGTTCTCAGTTTTGTCTCTATGGTTTGTTTCCTCTTCAAGTAGCCCTAGGCACACACTGTGGAAAAGCACTTTCATTGAGCGGGGTTGCCATGCTTCTAAGAAATAACGAGTTTCCGAAATACCAGCAATTATTTTTTCACCCAATCTTGATGATACTTGGTGGTAATGATCAGTGCACAAATCCCACTTGGCTCACCAAATTTTGTTCTTCTAGGTTGAAGCGTTCGTCTACAGTAGCAGTTTTTATATTTAGGTTTCCCTCTGTTCTCTCCTATATAGATAGATGAATTTGGAACTCTAAATACAACATGGTTTGTAGTAGCTCGTTGAAACTTCACAAAATAAAGGAGTTCTCCGTTTTTTCTCTATGGTTTGTTTCCTCTTCAAGGAGCCCTAGGCACAGACTGTGGAAAAGCACTTTCATTGAGAGGGGTTGCCAAGCTTCTAAAATTACGAATTTCCGAAATACCAGCAAATATTTTTTCACCCAATATTGATGATACTTGGTGGTAATGATCAGTACACAAATCCCACTTGGCTCAGAAATTTTGTTCTTCTAGGTTGAAGCGTTCGTCTACAGTAGCAGTTTTTATATTTAGGTTTCCCTCTGTTCTCTCTTATATAGATAGATGAATTTGGAACTCTAAATCCAACATGGTTTGTAGTAGCTCTTTGAAACTTGACAAAATAAAGGAGTTCTCAGTTTTGTCTCTATGGTTTGTTTCCTCTTCAAGTAGCCCTAGGCACAGACTGTGGAAAAGCACTTTCATTGAGAGGGGTTGCCAAGCTTCTAAGAAATAAGGAGTTTCCGAAATACCAGCAAATATTTTTTCAGCCAATCTTGATGATACTTGTTGCTGATGATCAGTACACAAATCAAACTTGGCTCACCAAATTCTGTTCTTCTAGGTTGAAGCATTCGTCTACAGTAGCAGTTTTTATATTTAGGTTTCCCTCTGTTCTCTCATATATAGATAGATGAATTTGGAACTCTAAATCCAACATGGTTTTTTGTAGCTCTTTGAAACTTGACAAAATAAAGGAGTTCTCAGTTTTGTCTCTATGGTTTGTTTACTCTTCAAGTAGCCCTAGGCATAGACTGTGGAAAAGCACTTTCATTGAGAGGGGTATCCAAGCTTCTAAGAAATTACAAGTTTCCGAAATACCAGCAAATATTTTTTCAACCAAACTTGATGATACTTGGTGGTAATGATCAGTACACAAATCCCACTTTGCTCACCAAATTTTGTTCTTCTAGGTTGAAGCATTTTCTACAGTAGCAGTTTTTATATTTAGGTTTCCCTCTGCTCTCTCCTATTTAGATAGATGAATTTGGAACTCTAAATCCAACATGGTTTTTAGTAGCTCTTTGAAACTTGACAAAATAAAGGAGTTCTCAGTTTTGTCTCTATGGTTTGTTTCCTCTTCAAGTAGCCCTAGGCACAGACTGTGGAAAGACACTTTCATTGAGAGGGGTTGCCAAGCTTCTAAGAAATAACGAGTTTCCGAAATACCAGCAAATATTTTTTCAGCCAATCTTGATGATACTTGTTGCTGATGATCAGTACACAAATCCCACTTGGCTCACCAAATTCTGCTCTTCTAGGTTGAAGCGTTCGTCTTCAGTAGCAGTTTTTATATTTAGGTTTCCCTCTGTTCTCTCATATATAGATAGATGAATTTGGAACTCTAAATCCAACATGGTTTTTAGTAGCTCTTTGAAACTTGACAAAATAAAGGAGTTCTCAGTTTTGTCTCTATGGTTTGTTTCCTCTTCAAGTAGCCCTAGGCACAGACTGTGGAGAAGCACTTTCATTGAGAGGGGTATCCAAGCTTCTAAGAAATTACAAGTTTCCGAAATACCAGCAAATATTTTTTCACCCAATCTTGATGATACTTGGTGGTAATGATCAGTACACAAATCCCACTTGGCTCACCAAATTCTGATCTACTAGGTTGAAGCGTTCGTCTACAGTAGCAGTTTTTATATTTAGGTTTCCCTCTGTTCTCTCCTATATAGACAGATGAATTTGGAACTCTAAATCCAACATGGTTTGTAGTAGCTCTTTGAAACGTGACAAAATAAAGGAGTTCTCAGTTTTGTCTCTATGGTTTGTTTCCTCTTCTTTTAGACCTAGGCACAGACTGTGGAAAAGCACTTTAATTGAGAGGGGTTGCCAACTTCTAAGAAATAACGAGTTTCCGAAATACCAGCAAATATTTTTTCACCCAATCTTGATGATACTTGGTGGTAATGATCAGTACACAAATCCCACTTGGCTCACCAAATTTTGTTCTTCTAGGTTGAAGCGTTCGTCTACAGTAGCAGTTTTTATATTTAGGTTTCCCTCTGTTCTCTCCTGTATAGATAGATGAATTTGGAACTCTAAATCCCACATGGTTTGTAGTAGCTCTTTGAAAATTGACAAAATAAAGGAGTTCTCAGTTTTGTCTCTATGGATTGTTTCCTCTTCAAGTAGCCCTAGGCACACACAGTGGAAAAGCACTTTCATTGAGAGGGGTTGCCAAGCTTCTAAGAAATAACGAGTTTCTGAAATACCAGCAAATATTTTTTCACCCAATCGTGATGATACTTGGTGGTAATGATCAGTATACAAATCCCACTTGGCTCACCAAATTTTGTTCTTCTAGGTTGAAGCGTTCGTCTACAATAGCAGTTTTTATATTTAGGTTTCCCTCTGTTCTCTCCTATAGAGATTGATGAATTTGGAACTCTAAATCCAACATGGTTTATAGTAGCTCTTTGAAACTTGACCAAATATAGGAGTTCTCAGTTTTGTCTCTATGGTTTGTTCCCTCTTCAAGTTGCCCTAGGCACAGACTGTGAAAAAGCACTTTCATTGAGAGGGGTTGCCAAACTTCTAAGAAATAACGAGTTTCCGAAATACCAGCAAATATTTTTTCACCCAATCTTGATGATACTTGGTGGAAATGATCAGTACACAAATCCCACTTGGCTCACCAAATTTTGTTCTTCTAGGTTGAAGCGTTCGTCTACAGTAGCAGTTTTTATATTTAGGTATCACTCTGTTCTCTCATATATAGATAGATGAATTTGGAACACTAAATCCAACATGGTTTGTAGTAGCTCTTTGGAACTTGACAAAATAAAGGTTTTCTCAATTTTGTCTCTATGGTTTGTTTCCTCTTCAAGTAACCCTAGGCACACACTGTGGAAAAGCACTTTCATTGAGCGGGTTTGCCATCCTTCTAAGAAATAACGAGTTTCCGAAATACCAGCAAATATTTTTTCACCCAATCTTGATGATACTTGGTGGTAATGATCAGTACACAAATCCCACTTGGCTCACCAAATTTTGTTCTTCTAGGTTGAAGTGTTCGTCTACAATAGCAGTTTTTATATTTAGGTTTCCCTCTGTTCTCTCCTATATAGATAGATGAATTTGGAACTCTAAATACAACATGGTTTGTAGTAGCTCGTTGAAACTTCACAAAATAAAGGAGTTCTCCGTTTTTTCTCTATGGTTTGTTTCCTCTTCAAGGAGCCCTAGGCAAAGACTGTGGAAAAGCACTTTCATTGAGAGGAGTTGCCAAGCTTCTAAAATTACGAATTTCCGAAATACCAGCAAATATTTTTTCACCCAATATTGATGATACTTGGTGGTAATGATCAGTACACAAATCCCACTTGGCTCAGAAATTTTGTTCTTCTAGGTTGAAGCGTTCGTCTACAGTAGCAGTTTTTATATTTAGGTTTCCCTCTGTTCTCTCCTATATAGATAAATGAATTTGGAACTCTAAATCCAACATGGTTTGTAGTAGCTCTTTGAAACTTGGCAAAATAAAGGAGTTCTCAGTTTTGTCTCTATGGTTTGTTTCCTCTTCAAGTAGCCCTAGGCACAGACTGTGGAAAGCACTTTCACTTAGCGTGGTTGCCAATTTCTAAGAAATTACAAGTTTCAGAAACACCAGCAAATATTTTTCACCCAATCTTGATGATACTTGGTGGTAATGATCAGTACAGAAATGCCACTTGGCTCACCAAATTTTCTTCTTCTAGTTTGAAGCTTTCGTCTACAGTAGCAGTTTTTATTTTTAGGTTTCCCTCTGTTCACTCCTATATAGATAGATGAACTTGGGACTCTAAATCCAACATGGTTTGTAGTAGCTCTTTGAAACTTGACAAAATAAAGGAGTTCTCAGTTTTGTCTCTATGGTTTGTTTCCTCTTCAAGTAGCCCTAGGCACAGACTGTGGAAAGCAATTTCATTGGGATGGGTTGCCAAGCTTCTAAGAAATAACGAGATTCCCAAATACCAGCAAATATTTTTTCACCCAATCTTGATGATACTTGGTTGTAATGATCAGTACACTAATCCCACTAGGCTCACCAAATTTTGTTCTTCTAGGTTGAAGCGTTCGCCTACAATAGCAGTTTTTATATTTAGGTTTCCCTCTGTTCTCTCCTATAGAGATTGATGAATTTGGAACTCTAAATCCAACATGGTTTATAGTAGCTCTTTGAAACTTGACCAAATATAGGAGTTCTCAGTTTTGTCTCTATGGTTTGTTCCCTCTTCAAGTTGCCCTAGGCACAGACTGTGAAAAAGCACTTTCATTGAGAGGGTTTGCCAAGCTTCTAAGAAATAACGAGTTTCCGAAATACCAGCAAATATTTTTTCACCCAATCTTGATGATACTTGGTGGTAATGATCAGTACACAAATCCCACTTGGCTCACCAAATTTTGTTCTTCTAGGTTGAAGCGTTCGTCTACAGTAGCAGTTTTTATATTTAGGTTTCACTCCTCTGTTCTCTCATATATAGATAGATGAATTGGAGCTCTAATCCAACATGGTTTGTAGTAGTTCTCTAATACTTGACAAAATAAAGGAGTTCTCAGTTTTGTCTCTATGGTTTGTTTCCTCTTCAAGTAATCCCTAGTCACAGACTGAGGAAAAGCACTTTCAGTGAGAGGGGTTGCCTAGCTTCTAAGAAATTACGAGTTTCCGAAATACCAGCAAATATTTTTTCACCCAATCTTGATGATACTTGTTGCTAATGATCAGTACACAAATCCCAATTGACTCACCAAATTTTGTTCTTCTACGTTGAAGCGTTCGTCTACAGTAGCAGTTTTTATTTTTAGGTTTCCCTCGGTTCACTCCTATATAGATAGATGAACTTGGGACTCTAAATCCAACATGGTTTGTAGTAGCTCTTTGAAACTTGACAAAATAAAGGAGTTCTCAGTTTTGTCTCTATGGTTTGTTTCCTCTTCAAGTAGCCCTAGGCACAGACTGTGAAAGCACTTTCATTGAGATGGGTTGCCAAGCTTCTAAGAAATAACGAGATTCCCAAATACCAGCAAATATTTTTTCACCCAATCTTGATGATACTTGGTGGTAATGATCAGTACACTAATCCCACTAGGCTCACCAAATTTTTTTCTTCTAGGTTGAAGCGTTCGCCTACAATAGCAGTTTTATATTTAGGTTTCCCTCTGTTCTCTCCTATAGAGATTGATGAATTTGGAACTCTAAATCCAACATGGTTTATAGTAGCTCTTTGAAACTTGACCAAATATAGGAGTTCTCAGTTTGTCTCTATGGTTTGTTTCCTCTTCAAGGAGCCCTAGGCACAGACTGTGGAAAAGCACTTTCATTGAGAGGGGTTGCCAAGCTTCTAAGAAATAACGAGTTTCTGAAATACCAGCAAATATTTTTTTCACCCAATATTGATGATACTTGGTGGTAATGATCAGTACACAAATCCCACTTGGCTCAGAAATTTTGTTCTTCTAGGTTGAAGCGTTCGTCTACAGTAGCAGTTTTTATATTTAGGTTTCCCTCTGTTCTCTCCTATATAGATAGATGAATTTGGAACTCTAAATCCAACATGGTTTGTAGTAGCTCTTTGAAACTTGACAAAATAAAGGAGTTCTCAGTTTTGTCTCTATGGTTTGTTTCCTCTTCAAGTAGCCCTAGGCACAGACTGTGGAAAAGCACTTTCATTGAGAGGGGTTGCCAAGCTTCTAAGAAATAAGGAGTTTCCGAAATACCAGCAAATATTTTTTCAGCCAATCTTGATGATACTTGTTGCTGATGATCAGTACACAAATCAAACTTGGCTCACCAAATTCTGTTCTTCTAGGTTGAAGCATTCGTCTACAGTAGCAGTTTTTATATTTAGGTTTCCCTCTGTTCTCTCATATATAGATAGATGAATTTGGAACTCTAAATCCAACATGGTTTTTTGTAGCTCTTTGAAACTTGACAAAATAAAGGAGTTCTCAGTTTTGTCTCTATGGTTTGTTTCCTCTTCAAGTAGCCCTAGGCATAGACTGTGGAAAAGCACTTTCATTGAGAGGGGTATCCAAGCTTCTAAGAAATTACAAGTTTCCGAAATACCAGCAAATATTTTTTCAACCAAACTTGATGATACTTGGTGGTAATGATCAGTACACAAATCCCACTTTGCTCACCAAATTTTGTTCTTCTAGGTTGAAGCATTTTCTACAGTAGCAGTTTTTATATTTAGGTTTCCCTCTGCTCTCTCCTATTTAGATAGATGTATTTGGAACTCTAAATCCAACATGGTTTTTAGTAGCTCTTTGAAACTTGACAAAATAAAGGAGTTCTCAGTTTTGTCTCTATGGTTTGTTTCCTCTTCAAGTAGCCCTAGGCACAGACTGTGGAAAGACACTTTCATTGAGAGGGGTTGCCAAGCTTCTAAGAAATAACGAGTTTCCGAAATACCAGCAAATATTTTTTCAGCCAATCTTGATGATACTTGTTGCTGATGATCAGTACACAAATCCCACTTGGCTCACCAAATTCTGCTCTTCTAGGTTGAAGCGTTCGTCTACAGTAGCAGTTTTTATATTTAGGTTTCCCTCTGTTCTCTCATATATAGATAGATGAATTTGGAACTCTAAATCCAACATGGTTTTTAGTAGCTCTTTGAAACTTGACAAAATAAAGGAGTTCTCAGTTTTGTCTCTATGGTTTGTTTCCTCTTCAAGTAGCCCTAGGCACAGACTGTGGAAAAGCACTTTCATTGAGAGGGGTATCCAAGCTTCTAAGAAATTACAAGTTTCCGAAATACCAGCAAATATTTTTTCACCCAATCTTGATGATACTTGGTGGTAATGATCAGTACACAAATCCCACTTGGCTCACCAAATTCTGATCTACTAGGTTGAAGCGTTCGTCTACAGTAGCAGTATTTATATTTAGGTTTCCCTCTGTTCTCTCCTATATAGACAGATGAATTTGGAACTCTAAATCCAACATGGTTTGTAGTAGCTCTTTGAAACGTGACAAAATAAAGGAGTTCTCAGTTTTGTCTCTATGGTTTGTTTCCTCTTCTTTTAGACCTAGGCACAGATTGTGGAAAAGCACTTTAATTGAGAGGGGTTGCCAACTTCTAAGAAATAACGAGTTTCCGAAATACCAGCAAATATTTTTTCACCCAATCTTGATGATACTTGGTGGTAATGATCAGTACACAAATCCCACTTGGCTCACCAAATTTTGTTCTTCTAGGTTGAAGCGTTCGTCTACAGTAGCAGTTTTTATATTTAGGTTTCCCTCTGTTCTCTCCTGTATAGATAGATGAATTTGGAACTCTAAATCCCACATGGTTTGTAGTAGCTCTTTGAAAATTGACAAAATAAAGGAGTTCTCAGTTTTGTCTCTATGGATTGTTTCCTCTTCAAGTAGCCCTAGGCACACACAGTGGAAAAGCACTTTCATTGAGAGGGGTTGCCAAGCTTCTAAGAAATAACGAGTTTCTGAAATACCAGCAAATATTTTTTCACCCAATCGTGATGATACTTGGTGGTAATGATCAGTATACAAATCCCACTTGGCTCACCAAATTTTGTTCTTCTAGGTTGAAGCGTTCGTCTACAATAGCAGTTTTTATATTTAGGTTTCCCTCTGTTCTCTCCTATAGAAATTGATGAATTTGGAACTCTAAATCCAACATGGTTTATAGTAGCTCTTTGAAACTTGACCAAATATAGGAGTTCTCAGTTTTGTCTCTATGGTTTGTTCCCTCTTCAAGTTGCCCTAGGCACAGACTGTGAAAAAGCACTTTCATTGAGAGGGGTTGCCAAACTTCTAAGAAATAACGAGTTTCCGAAATACCAGCAAATATTTTTTCACCCAATCTTGATGATACTTGGTGGAAATGATCAGTACACAAATCCCACTTGGCTCACCAAATTTTGTCTTCTAGGTTGAAGCGTTCGTCTACAGTAGCAGTTTTTATATTTAGGTATCACTCTGTTCTCTCATATATAGATAGATGAATTTGGAACACTAAATCCAACATGGTTTGTAGTAGCTCTTTGGAACTTGACAAAATAAAGGTTTTCTCAATTTTGTCTCTATGGTTTGTTTCCTCTTCAAGTAACCCTAGGCACACACTGTGGAAAAGCACTTTCATAGAGCGGGTTTGCCATCCTTCTAAGAAATAACGAGTTTCCGAAATACCAGCAAATATTTTTTCACCCAATCTTGATGATACTTGGTGGTAATGATCAGTACACAAATCCCACTTGGCTCACCAAATTTTGTTCTTCTAGGTTGAAGTGTTCGTCTACAATAGCAGTTTTTATATTTAGGTTTCCCTCTGTTCTCTCCTATATAGATAGATGAATTTGGAACTCTAAATACAACATGGTTTGTAGTAGCTCGTTGAAACTTCACAAAATAAAGGAGTTCTCCGTTTTTTCTCTATGGTTTGTTTCCTCTTCAAGGAGCCCTAGGCAAAGACTGTGGAAAAGCACTTTCATTGAGAGGAGTTGCCAAGCTTCTAAAATTACGAATTTCCGAAATACCAGCAAATATTTTTTCACCCAATATTGATGATACTTGGTGGTAATGATCAGTACACAAATCCCACTTGGCTCAGAAATTTTGTTCTTCTAGGTTGAAGCGTTCGTCTACAGTAGCAGTTTTTATATTTAGGTTTCCCTCTGTTCTCTCCTATATAGATAAATGAATTTGGAACTCTAAATCCAACATGGTTTGTAGTAGCTCTTTGAAACTTGGCAAAATAAAGGAGTTCTCAGTTTTGTCTCTATGGTTTGTTTCCTCTTCAAGTAGCCCTAGGCACAGACTGTGGAAAGCACTTTCACTTAGCGTGGTTGCCAATTTCTAAGAAATTACAAGTTTCAGAAACACCAGCAAATATTTTTTCACCCAATCTTGATGATACTTGGTGGTAATGATCAGTACAGAAATGCCACTTGGCTCACCAAATTTTCTTCTTCTAGTTTGAAGCTTTCGTCTACAGTAGCAGTTTTTATTTTTAGGTTTCCCTCTGTTCACTCCTATATAGATAGATGAACTTGGGACTCTAAATCCAACATGGTTTGTAGTAGCTCTTTGAAACTTGACAAAATAAAGGAGTTCTCAGTTTTGTCTCTATGGTTTGTTTCCTCTTCAAGTAGCCCTAGGCACAGACTGTGGAAAGCAATTTCATTGGGATGGGTTGCCAAGCTTCTAAGAAATAACGAGATTCCCAAATACCAGCAAATATTTTTTCACCCAATCTTGATGATACTTGGTTGTAATGATCAGTACACTAATCCCACTAGGCTCACCAAATTTTGTTCTTCTAGGTTGAAGCGTTCGCCTACAATAGCAGTTTTTATATTTAGGTTTCCCTCTGTTCTCTCCTATAGAGATTGATGAATTTGGAACTCTAAATCCAACATGGTTTATAGTAGCTCTTTGAAACTTGACCAAATATAGGAGTTCTCAGTTTTGTCTCTATGGTTTGTTCCCTCTTCAAGTTGCCCTAGGCACAGACTGTGAAAAAGCACTTTCATTGAGAGGGTTTGCCAAGCTTCTAAGAAATAACGAGTTTCCGAAATACCAGCAAATATTTTTTCACCCAATCTTGATGATACTTGGTGGTAATGATCAGTACACAAATCCCACTTGGCTCACCAAATTTTGTTCTTCTAGGTTGAAGCGTTCGTCTACAGTAGCAGTTTTTATATTTAGGTTTCACTCTGTTCTCTCATATATAGATAGATGAATTTGGAGCTCTAAATCCAACATGGTTTGTAGTAGCTCTCTAATACTTGACAAAATAAAGGAGTTCTCAGTTTTGTCTCTATGGTTTGTTTCCTCTTCAAGTATCCCTAGTCACAGACTGAGGAAAAGCACTTTCAGTGAGAGGGGTTGCCTAGCTTCTAAGAAATTACGAGTTTCCGAAATACCAGCAAATATTTTTTCACCCAATCTTGATGATACTTGTTGCTAATGATCAGTACACAAATCCCAATTGACTCACCAAATTTTGTTCTTCTACGTTGAAGCGTTCGTCTACAGTAGCAGTTTTTATTTTTAGGTTTCCCTCGGTTCACTCCTATATAGATAGATGAACTTGGGACTCTAAATCCAACATGGTTTGTAGTAGCTCTTTGAAACTTGACAAAATAAAGGAGTTCTCAGTTTTGTCTCTATGGTTTGTTTCCTCTTCAAGTAGCCCTAGGCACAGACTGTGGAAAGCACTTTCATTGAGATGGGTTGCCAAGCTTCTAAGAAATAACGAGATTCCCAAATACCAGCAAATATTTTTTCACCCAATCTTGATGATACTTGGTGGTAATGATCAGTACACTAATCCCACTAGGCTCACCAAATTTTTTTCTTCTAGGTTGAAGCGTTCGCCTACAATAGCAGTTTTTATATTTAGGTTTCCCTCTGTTCTCTCCTATAGAGATTGATGAATTTGGAACTCTAAATCCAACATGGTTTATAGTAGCTCTTTGAAACTTGACCAAATATAGGAGTTCTCAGTTTTGTCTCTATGGTTTGTTCCCTCTTCAAGTTGCCCTAGGCACAGACTGTGAAAAAGCACTTTCATTGAGAGGGGTTGCCAAGCTTCTAAGAAATAACGAGTTTCTGAAATACCAGCAAATATTTTTTCACCCAATCTTGATGATACTTGGTGGAAATGATCAGTACACAAATCCCACTTGGCTCACCAAATTTTGTTCTTCTAGGTTGAAGCGTTCATCTACAGTAGCAGTTTTTATATTTAGGTATCACTCTGTTCTCTCATATATAGATAGATGAATTTGGAACACTAAATCCAACATGGTTTGTAGTAGCTCTTTGGAACTTGACAAAATAAAGGTTTTCTCAATTTTGTCTCTATGGTTTGTTTCCTCTTCAAGTAACCCTAGGCACACACTGTGGAAAAGCACTTTCATTGAGCGGGTTTGCCATCCTTCTAAGAAATAACGAGTTTCCGAAATACCAGCAAATATTTTTTCACCCAATCTTGATGATACTTGGTGGTAATGATCAGTGCACAAATCCTACTTGGCTCACCAAATTTTGTTCTTCTAGGTTGAAGCGTTCGTCTACAGTAGCAGTTTTTATATTTAGGTTTCCCTCTGTTCTCTCCTATATAGATAGATGAATTTGGAACTCTAAATACAACATGGTTTGTAGTAGCTCGTTGAAACTTCACAAAATAAAGGAGTTCTCCGTTTTTTCTCTATGGTTTGTTTCCTCTTCAAGGAGCCCTAGGCACAGACTGTGGAAAAGCACTTTCATTGAGAGGGGTTGCCAAGCTTCTAAAATTACGAATTTCCGAAATACCAGCAAATATTTTTTCACCCAATATTGATGATACTTGGTGGTAATGATCAGTACACAAATCCCACTTGGCTCAGAAATTTTGTTCTTCTAGGTTGAAGCGTTCGTCTACAGTAGCAGTTTTTATATTTAGGTTTCCCTCTGTTCTCTCCTATATAGATAGATGAATTTGGAACTCTAAATCCAACATGGTTTGTAGTAGCTCTTTGAAACTTGACAAAATAAAGGAGTTCTCAGTTTTGTCTCTATGGTTTGTTTCCTCTTCAAGTAGCCCTAGGCACAGACTGTGGAAAAGCACTTTCATTGAGAGGGGTTGCCAAGCTTCTAAGAAATAAGGAGTTTCCGAAATACCAGCAAATATTTTTTCAGCCAATCTTGATGATACTTGTTGCTGATGATCAGTACACAAATCAAACTTGGCTCACCAAATTCTGTTCTTCTAGGTTGAAGCATTCGTCTACAGTAGCAGTTTTTATATTTAGGTTTCCCTCTGTTCTCTCATATATAGATAGATGAATTTGGAACTCTAAATCCAACATGGTTTTTTGTAGCTCTTTGAAACTTGACAAAATAAAGGAGTTCTCAGTTTTGTCTCTATGGTTTGTTTCCTCTTCAAGTAGCCCTAGGCATAGACTGTGGAAAAGCACTTTCATTGAGAGGGGTATCCAAGCTTCTAAGAAATTACAAGTTTCCGAAATACCAGCAAATATTTTTTCAACCAAACTTGATGATACTTGGTGGTAATGATCAGTACACAAATCCCACTTTGCTCACCAAATTTTGTTCTTCTAGGTTGAAGCATTTTCTACAGTAGCAGTTTTTATATTTAGGTTTCCCTCTGCTCTCTCCTATTTAGATAGATGAATTTGGAACTCTAAATCCAACATGGTTTTTAGTAGCTCTTTGAAACTTGACAAAATAAAGGAGTTCTCAGTTTTGTCTCTATGGTTTGTTTCCTCTTCAAGTAGCCCTAGGCACAGACTGTGGAAAGACACTTTCATTGAGAGGGGTTGCCAAGCTTCTAAGAAATAACGAGTTTCCGAAATACCAGCAAATATTTTTTCAGCCAATCTTGATGATACTTGTTGCTGATGATCAGTACACAAATCCCACTTGGCTCACCAAATTCTGCTCTTCTAGGTTGAAGCGTTCGTCTACAGTAGCAGTTTTTATATTTAGGTTTCCCTCTGTTCTCTCATATATAGATAGATGAATTTGGAACTCTAAATCCAACATGGTTTTTAGTAGCTCTTTGAAACTTGACAAAATAAAGGAGTTCTCAGTTTTGTCTCTATGGTTTGTTTCCTCTTCAAGTAGCCCTAGGCACAGACTGTGGAAAAGCACTTTCATTGAGAGGGGTATCCAAGCTTCTAAGAAATTACAAGTTTCCAAAATACCAGCAAATATTTTTTCACCCAATCTTGATGATACTTGGTGGTAATGATCAGTACACAAATCCCACTTGGCTCACCAAATTCTGATCTACTAGGTTGAAGCGTTCGTCTACAGTAGCAGTTTTTATATTTAGGTTTCCCTCTGTTCTCTCCTATATAGACAGATGAATTTGGAACTCTAAATCCAACATGGTTTGTAGTAGCTCTTTGAAACGTGACAAAATAAAGGAGTTCTCAGTTTTGTCTCTATGGTTTGTTTCCTCTTCTTTTAGACCTAGGCACAGACTGTGGAAAAGCACTTTAATTGAGAGGGGTTGCCAACTTCTAAGAAATAACGAGTTTCCGAAATACCAGCAAATATTTTTTCACCCAATCTTGATGATACTTGGTGGTAATGATCAGTACACAAATCCCACTTGGCTCACCAAATTTTGTTCTTCTAGGTTGAAGCGTTCGTCTACAGTAGCAGTTTTTATATTTAGGTTTCCCTCTGTTCTCTCCTGTATAGATAGATGAATTTCGAACTCTAAATCCCACATGGTTTGTAGTAGCTCTTTGAAAATTGACAAAATAAAGGAGTTCTCAGTTTTGTCTCTATGGATTGTTTCCTCTTCACGTAGCCCTAGGCACACACAGTGGAAAAGCACTTTCATTGAGAGGGGTTGCCAAGCTTCTAAGAAATAACGAGTTTCTGAAATACCAGCAAATATTTTTTCACCCAATCGTGATGATACTTGGTGGTAATGATCAGTATACAAATCCCACTTGGCTCACCAAATTTTGTTCTTCTAGGTTGAAGCGTTCGTCTACAATAGCAGTTTTTATATTTAGGTTTCCCTCTGTTCTCTCCTATAGAAATTGATGAATTTGGAACTCTAAATCCAACATGGTTTATAGTAGCTCTTTGAAACTTGACCAAATATAGGAGTTCTCAGTTTTGTCTCTATGGTTTGTTCCCTCTTCAAGTTGCCCTAGGCACAGACTGTGAAAAAGCACTTTCATTGAGAGGGGTTGCCAAACTTCTAAGAAATAACGAGTTTCCGAAATACCAGCAAATATTTTTTCACCCAATCTTGATGATACTTGGTGGAAATGATCAGTACACAAATCCCACTTGGCTCACCAAATTTTGTTCTTCTAGGTTGAAGCGTTCGTCTACAGTAGCAGTTTTTATATTTAGGTATCACTCTGTTCTCTCATATATAGATAGATGAATTTGGAACACTAAATCCAACATGGTTTGTAGTAGCTCTTTGGAACTTGACAAAATAAAGGTTTTCTCAATTTTGTCTCTATGGTTTGTTTCCTCTTCAAGTAACCCTAGGCACACACTGTGGAAAAGCACTTTCATTGAGCGGGTTTGCCATCCTTCTAAGAAATAACGAGTTTCCGAAATACCAGCAAATATTTTTTCACCCAATCTTGATGATACTTGGTGGTAATGATCAGTACACAAATCCCACTTGGCTCACCAAATTTTGTTCTTCTAGGTTGAAGTGTTCGTCTACAATAGCAGTTTTTATATTTAGGTTTCCCTCTGTTCTCTCCTATATAGATAGATGAATTTGGAACTCTAAATACAACATGGTTTGTAGTAGCTCGTTGAAACTTCACAAAATAAAGGAGTTCTCCGTTTTTTCTCTATGGTTTGTTTCCTCTTCAAGGAGCCCTAGGCAAAGACTGTGGAAAAGCACTTTCATTGAGAGGAGTTGCCAAGCTTCTAAAATTACGAATTTCCGAAATACCAGCAAATATTTTTTCACCCAATATTGATGATACTTGGTGGTAATGATCAGTACACAAATCCCACTTGGCTCAGAAATTTTGTTCTTCTAGGTTGAAGCGTTCGTCTACAGTAGCAGTTTTTATATTTAGGTTTCCCTCTGTTCTCTCCTATATAGATAAATGAATTTGGAACTCTAAATCCAACATGGTTTGTAGTAGCTCTTTGAAACTTGGCAAAATAAAGGAGTTCTCAGTTTTGTCTCTATGGTTTGTTTCCTCTTCAAGTAGCCCTAGGCACAGACTGTGGAAAGCACTTTCACTTAGCGTGGTTGCCAATTTCTAAGAAATTACAAGTTTCAGAAACACCAGCAAATATTTTTTCACCCAATCTTGATGATACTTGGTGGTAATGATCAGTACAGAAATGCCACTTGGCTCACCAAATTTTCTTCTTCTAGTTTGAAGCTTTCGTCTACAGTAGCAGTTTTTATTTTTAGGTTTCCCTCTGTTCACTCCTATATAGATAGATGAACTTGGGACTCTAAATCCAACATGGTTTGTAGTAGCTCTTTGAAACTTGACAAAATAAAGGAGTTCTCAGTTTTGTCTCTATGGTTTGTTTCCTCTTCAAGTAGCCCTAGGCACAGACTGTGGAAAGCAATTTCATTGGGATGGGTTGCCAAGCTTCTAAGAAATAACGAGATTCCCAAATACCAGCAAATATTTTTTCACCCAATCTTGATGATACTTGGTTGTAATGATCAGTACACTAATCCCACTAGGCTCACCAAATTTTGTTCTTCTAGGTTGAAGCGTTCGCCTACAATAGCAGTTTTTATATTTAGGTTTCCCTCTGTTCTCTCCTATAGAGATTGATGAATTTGGAACTCTAAATCCAACATGGTTTATAGTAGCTCTTTGAAACTTGACCAAATATAGGAGTTCTCAGTTTTGTCTCTATGGTTTGTTCCCTCTTCAAGTTGCCCTAGGCACAGACTGTGAAAAAGCACTTTCATTGAGAGGGTTTGCCAAGCTTCTAAGAAATAACGAGTTTCCGAAATACCAGCAAATATTTTTTCACCCAATCTTGATGATACTTGGTGGTAATGATCAGTACACAAATCCCACTTGGCTCACCAAATTTTGTTCTTCTAGGTTGAAGCGTTCGTCTACAGTAGCAGTTTTTATATTTAGGTTTCACTCTGTTCTCTCATATATAGATAGATGAATTTGGAGCTCTAAATCCAACATGGTTTGTAGTAGCTCTCTAATACTTGACAAAATAAAGGAGTTCTCAGTTTTGTCTCTATGGTTTGTTTCCTCTTCAAGTATCCCTAGTCACAGACTGAGGAAAAGCACTTTCAGTGAGAGGGGTTGCCTAGCTTCTAAGAAATTACGAGTTTCCGAAATACCAGCAAATATTTTTTCACCCAATCTTGATGATACTTGTTGCTAATGATCAGTACACAAATCCCAATTGACTCACCAAATTTTGTTCTTCTACGTTGAAGCGTTCGTCTACAGTAGCAGTTTTTATTTTTAGGTTTCCCTCTGTTCACTCCTATATAGATAGATGAACTTGGGACTCTAAATCCAACATGGTTTGTAGTAGCTCTTTGAAACTTGACAAAATAAAGGAGTTCTCAGTTTTGTCTCTATGGTTTGTTTCCTCTTCAAGTAGCCCTAGGCACAGACTGTGGAAAGCACTTTCATTGAGATGGGTTGCCAAGCTTCTAAGAAATAACGAGATTCCCAAATACCAGCAAATATTTTTTCACCCAATCTTGATGATACTTGGTGGTAATGATCAGTACACTAATCCCACTAGGCTCACCAAATTTTTTTCTTCTAGGTTGAAGCGTTCGCCTACAATAGCAGTTTTTATATTTAGGTTTTCCCTCTGTTCTCTCCTATAGAGATTGATGAATTTGGAACTCTAAATCCAACATGGTTTATAGTAGCTCTTTGAAACTTGACCAAATATAGGAGTTCTCAGTTTTGTCTCTATGGTTTGTTCCCTCTTCAAGTTGCCCTAGGCACAGACTGTGAAAAAGCACTTTCATTGAGAGGGGTTGCCAAGCTTCTAAGAAATAACGAGTTTCTGAAATACCAGCAAATATTTTTTCACCCAATCTTGATGATACTTGGTGGAAATGATCAGTACACAAATCCCACTTGGCTCACCAAATTTTGTTCTTCTAGGTTGAAGCGTTCATCTACAGTAGCAGTTTTTATATTTAGGTATCACTCTGTTCTCTCATATATAGATAGATGAATTTGGAACACTAAATCCAACATGGTTTGTAGTAGCTCTTTGGAACTTGACAAAATAAAGGTTTTCTCAATTTTGTCTCTATGGTTTGTTTCCTCTTCAAGTAACCCTAGGCACACACTGTGGAAAAGCACTTTCATTGAGCGGGTTTACCATCCTTCTAAGAAATAACGAGTTTCCGAAATACCAGCAAATATTTTTTCACCCAATCTTGATGATACTTGGTGGTAATGATCAGTGCACAAATCCCACTTGGCTCACCAAATTTTGTTCTTCTAGGTTGAAGCGTTCGTCTACAGTAGCAGTTTTTATATTTAGGTTTCCCTCTGTTCTCTCCTATATAGATAGATGAATTTGGAACTCTAAATACAACATGGTTTGTAGTAGCTCGTTGAAACTTCACAAAATAAAGGAGTTCTCCGTTTTTTCTCTATGGTTTGTTTCCTCTTCAAGGAGCCCTAGGCACAGACTGTGGAAAAGCACTTTCATTGAGAGGGGTTGCCAAGCTTCTAAAATTACGAATTTCCGAAATACCAGCAAATATTTTTTCACCCAATATTGATGATACTTGGTGGTAATGATCAGTACACAAATCCCACTTGGCTCAGAAATTTTGTTCTTCTAGGTTGAAGCGTTCGTCTACAGTAGCAGTTTTTATATTTAGGTTTCCCTCTGTTCTCTCCTATATAGATAGATGAATTTGGAACTCTAAATCCAACATGGTTTGTAGTAGCTCTTTGAAACTTGACAAAATAAAGGAGTTCTCAGTTTTGTCTCTATGGTTTGTTTCCTCTTCAAGTAGCCCTAGGCACAGACTGTGGAAAAGCACTTTCATTGAGAGGGGTTGCCAAGCTTCTAAGAAATAAGGAGTTTCCGAAATACCAGCAAATATTTTTTCAGCCAATCTTGATGATACTTGTTGCTGATGATCAGTACACAAATCAAACTTGGCTCACCAAATTCTGTTCTTCTAGGTTGAAGCATTCGTCTACAGTAGCAGTTTTTATATTTAGGTTTCCCTCTGTTCTCTCATATATAGATAGATGAATTTGGAACTCTAAATCCAACATGGTTTTTAGTAGCTCTTTGAAACTTGACAAAATAAAGGAGTTCTCAGTTTTGTCTCTATGGTTTGTTTCCTCTTCAAGTAGCCCTAGGCATAGACTGTGGAAAAGCACTTTCATTGAGAGGGGTATCCAAGCTTCTAAGAAATTACAAGTTTCCGAAATACCAGCAAATATTTTTTCAACCAAACTTGATGATACTTGGTGGTAATGATCAGTACACAAATCCCACTTTGCTCACCAAATTTTGTTCTTCTAGGTTGAAGCATTTTCTACAGTAGCAGTTTTTATATTTAGGTTTCCCTCTGTTCTCTCCTATTTAGATAGATGAATTTGGAACTCTAAATCCAACATGGTTTTTAGTAGCTCTTTGAAACTTGACAAAATAAAGGAGTTCTCAGTTTTGTCTCTATGGTTTGTTTCCTCTTCAAGTAGCCCTAGGCACAGACTGTGGAAAGGCACTTTCATTGAGAGGGGTTGCCAAGCTTCTAAGAAATAACGAGTTTCCGAAATACCAGCAAATATTTTTTCAGCCAATCTTGATGATACTTGTTGCTGATGATCAGTACACAAATCCCACTTGGCTCACCAAATTCTGCTCTTCTAGGTTGAAGCGTTCGTCTACAGTAGCAGTTTTTATATTTAGGTTTCCCTCTGTTCTCTCATATATAGATAGATGAATTTGGAACTCTAAATCCAACATGGTTCTTAGTAGCTCTTTGAAACTTGACAAAATAAAGGAGTTCTCAGTTTTGTCTCTATGGTTTGTTTCCTCTTCAAGTAGCCCTAGGCACAGACTGTGGAAAGGCACTTTCATTGAGATTGGTTGCCAAGCTTCTAAGAAATAACGAGTTTCCGAAAAACCAGCAAATATTTTTTCACTCAATCTTGATGATACTTGTTGCTGATGATCAGTACACAAATCCCACTTGGCTCACCAAATTCTGCTCTTCTAGGTTGAAGCGTTCGTCTACAGTAGCAGTTTTTATATTTAGGTTTCCCTCTGTTCTCTCCTATATAGATAGATGAATTTGGAACTCTAAATCCAACATGGTTTGTAGTAGCTCTTTGAAACTTGACAAAATAAAGGAGTTCTCAGTTTTGTCTCTATGGTTTGTTTCCTCTTCAAGTAGCCCTAGGCACAGACTGTGGAAAAGCACTTTAATTGAGAGGGGTTGCCAAGCTTCTAAGAAATAACGAGTTTCCGAAATACCAGCAAATATTTTTTCACCCAATCTTGATGATACTTGGTGGTAATGATCAGTACACAAATCCCACTT
>NW_027516383.1:0-60073 GCF_048772815.1 Callospermophilus lateralis | reverse complement strand
GTCTCTGCTTAGGGCTACTTGAAGAGGAAACGAACCATAGAGACAAAACTGAGAATTCCATTTTTTTGTCAAGTTTCAAAGAGCTACTACAAACCATGTTGGATTTAGAGTTCCAAATTTATCTATCTATATAGGAGAAAACAGAGGGAAACCTTAAAATATAAACTGCTACTGTCAAAGAACGCTTCCACCTAGAAGAACAAAATTTGGTGAGCCAAGTGGGATTTGTGTACTGATCATTACCACCAAGTATCATCAAGATTGGGTTAAAAATATTTGATTGTATTTCAGAAACTCGTTATTTCTTAGAAGCTTCGCCACCCCTCTCAATCAAAGTGCTTCTCCACAGTCTGTGCCTAGGGCTACTTGAAGGGGAAACGAACCATAGACACAAAACTGAGAACTCCTTTATTTTGTCAAGTTTCAAAGAGCTACTACAAACCATGTTGGATTTAGAGTTCCAAATTCATCTATCTACATAGGAGAGAACCGAGGGAAACCTAAATATAAAAACTGCTACTGTAGACGAACGCTTCAACCTAGAAGAACAAAATTTGTGAGCCAAGTGGGATTTGTAGACCGATCATTACCACCACGTATCATCAAGATTGGGTGAAAAAATATTTGCTGGTATTTCGGAAACTCGTAATTTCTTGGAAGCTTGGCAACCCCTTTCAATGACAGTGCTTTTCCACAGTCTCTGCTTAGGGCTACTTGAAGAAAAAACAAACCATAGAGACAAAACTGAGAAGTACTTTTTTTTGTCAGGTTTCAAAGAGCTACTACAAACCATGTTGGATTTAGAGTTCCAAATTCATCTATCTACATAGAAAAGAACAGAGTGAAATCTAAACATAAATACTGATACTGTAGATGAACGCTTCAACCTAGAAGAACAAAATTTGGTGAGCCAAGTGGGATTTGTGTACCGATCATTACCACCAAGTATCATCAAGATTGGGTGAAAAAATATTTGCTGGTGTTTCAGAAACTCGTTATTTCTTGTAAGCTTGGCAACCCCTCTCAATGAAAGGGCTTTTCCACAGACTCTGCCTAGGGCTACTTGAAGAGGAAACAAACCATAGAGACAAAACTGAGAACTCCTTTATTTTGTCAAGTTTCAAAGAGCTTTTACTACCAAACCATGTTGGATTTAGAGTTCCAAATTCATATATCTATATTGGAGAGAACAGATGGAAACCTAAATATAAAAACTGCTACTTAGATGAACGCTTCAAAATAGAAGAACAAAATTTGGTGAGCCAAGTGGGATTTGTGTACTTGTCATTAGCACCATGTATCATCAAGATTGGGTGAAAAAATATTTGCTGGTATTTCAGAAACTCAGAATTTCTTGGAAGCTTGGCAACCCCTTTCAATGAAAGTGCTTTTCCACAGTCTCTGCTTAGGGCTACTTGAACAGGAAACGAACCATAGAGATAAAACTGAGAACTTCTTTATTTTGTCAAGTTTCAAAGAGCTACTACAAACCATGTTGGATTTAGAGTTCCAAATTCATCTATCTATATAGGAGAGAACAGAGTGAAACGAAAAATAAAAACTGCAACTGTAAACGAACGTTTCCACCTAGAAGAACAAAATTTGGTGAGAAAAGTGGGATTTGTGTACTTGTCATTACCACCACGTATGATCAAGATTGGGTGAAAAAATGTTTGCTGGTATTTCAGAAACTCTTTATTTCTTGGAAGCTTGACAACCCCTGTCAATGAAGGTGCTTTTCCAAAGTCTCTGCTTAGGGCTACTTGAAGAGGAAACAAATAATAGAGACAAAACTGAGAACTCCTTTTTGGTCAAGTTTCAAAGAGCTACTACAAACCATGTTGGATTTAGAATTCCAAATTCATCTATCTATATAGGAGAGAACAGAGGGAAAGCTAAAAATATAAACTGCTACTGTAGACGAACGCTTCAACCTAGAAGAACAAAATTTGGTGAGTCAAGTGGGATTTGTGCACCGATCATTACCACCAAGTATCATAAAGATTGGGTGAAAAAATATTTGCTGGTATTTCGGAAAATCTTAATTTCTTGGAAGCTTGGCAACCCCTTTCAATGAAAGTGCTTTTCCACAATCTCTGCTTAGGGCTACTTGAATAGGATACGAACCTTAGAGACAAAACTGAGAACTCCTTTATTTTGTCAAATTTCAAAGAGCTACTACAAACCATGTTGGATTTAGAGTTCCAAATTCATCTATCTATATAGGAGTGAACAGAGGGAAACCTAAAAATAAAAACTGCTACTGTAAACGAAAGCTTCAACCTAGAAGAACAAAATTTCATGAGCCAAGTGGGATTTGTGCACTGATCATTACCACCACGTATCATCCAGATTGGGTGAAAAAATATTTGCTAGTGTTTCAGAAACTCGTTATTTCGTGGAAGCTTGGCAATCCCTCTCAATGAAAGTGCTTTTCCACAGTCTGTGGGTAGGGCTAAGTGAAGAGGAAACAAATCTTGAAGACAAAACTGAGAACTCCTTTATTTTGTCAAGTTTCAAAGAGCTACTACAAATCATGGTTGATTTAGAGTTCCAAATTCATTGATCTTTTTAGGAGAGAACAGAGGAAAACCTAAAAATTTAAACTGCTACTGTAAACGAACGCTTGAAACTAGAAGACCAAAATTTGGTGTGTCAAGTGGGATTTGTGTACCGATCATTACCACTAAGTATCATAAAGATTGGGTGAAAAAATATTTGCTGGTATTTCGGAAATTCGTTATTTCTTTGAAGCTTGGCAACCCCTCTCAATGAAAGTGCTTCTCAAAGTCTGTGCCTAAGGCTATTGAAGAGGAAAAAAAAACATAGAGACAAAACCGAGAACTCCTTTATTTTGTCACGTTTCAAAGAGCTACTACAAACCATGTTGGATTTAGACTTCCAAATTCATCTATCTATATAGAAGAGAACAGAGTGAAACCTAAATATAAAAACTGCTACTGTAAAGGAACGCTTCAACCTAGAAGATCAAAATTTGGTGAGCCAAGTGGGATTTGTGTACCGATCATTCCCACCACGTATTATCCAGATTGGGTGAAAAATATTTGCTGGTATTTCGGAAGCTCGTAATTTCTTGGAAGCTTGGCAACCCCTTTCAATGAAAGTGCTTTTCCACAGTCTCTGCTTAGGGCTACTTGAATAGGATATGAACCGTAGAGACAAAACTGAGAACTCCTTTATTTTGTCAAATTTCAAAGAGCTACTACAAACCATGTTGGATTTAGAGTTCCAAATTCATCTATCTATATAGGAGAGAACAGAGGGAAACCTAAAAATAAAAACTGCTACTGTAAACGAAAGCTTCAACCAAGAAGAACAAAATTTGGTAAGCCAAGTGGGAATTGTGTACCGATCATTACCACCACGTATCATCCAGATTGGGTGAAAAAATATTTGCTGGTATTTCAGAAAATCGTTATTCCTTGGAAGCTTGGCAACCCCTCTCAATGAAAGTGCTTTTCCACAGTCTGTGCCTAGGGCTCAGTGAAGAAGCAACAAATCTTGGGGACAAAACTGAGAACTCCTTTATTTTGTCAAGTTTCAAAGAGCTACTACAAATTCTGGTGGATTTAGAGTTCCAAATTCATCGGTCTATATAGGAGAGAACAGAGGAAAACGTAAAAATATAAACTACTACTGTAAACGAATGCTTCAACCTAGAAGAACAAAATTTGGTGAGTCAAGTGGGATTTGTATACCGATCATTACCACCAAGTATCATCAAGATTGGGTGAAAAAATATTTGCTGGTATTCCAGAAACTCGTTATTTCTTGGAAGCTTGGCAACCCCTTTCAATGAAAGTGCTTTTCCACAGTCTCTGCTTAGGGCTACTTGAAGAGGAAACAAACCACAGAGACAAAACTGAGAACTACTTTTTTTTTTGTCAAGTTTCAAAGAGCGACTACAAACACGATGTTGGATTTAGAGTTCCAAATTCATCTATCTATATAGGAGAGAACAGAGGGAAACCTAAATATAAAAACTGCTACTGTAGACGAACGCTTAAACCTAGAGGAAGATATTTTGGTGAGCCAAGTGGGATTTGTGTACTGATCATTACCAAGAACTGTCATCAAGATTGCGTGAAAAAATATTTGCTGGTATTTCGGAAACTCGTTATTTCTTAGAAGCTTGGCAACCCCTCTCAATGAAAGCGCTTTTCCACAGTCTGTGCCTTGGGCTACTTAAAGAGGAAACAAACCACAGAGACAAAACTGAGAACTCTTTATTTTGTCAAGTTTCAAAAAGCTACTACAAACCATGTTGGATTTAGAGTTCCAAATTCATCTATCTATATAAGAGAGAACAGAGTGAAACATAAAAATAAAAACTGCTACTGTAAGCGAACGCTTCAACCTAGAAGAACAAAATTTGGTGAGCCAAGTGGGCTTTGTGTACTTTCATTACCACCACGTATCATCAAGATTGGGTGAAAAATATTTGCTGGTATTTCGGAAAATCGTAATTTCTTGGAAGCTTGGCAACCCCTTTCAATGAAAGTGCTTTTCCACAGTCTCTGCTTAGGGCTACTTTAAGAAGAAACAAAACATAAAGACAAAACTGAGAACTAATTTTTTTTTTTGTCAAGCTTCAAAGAGCTACTACAAACCATGTTGGATTTAGAGTTTCAAATTCATCTATCTATATACGAGAGAACATAGAAAAACCTAAATATAAAAACTGCTACTGTAGACAACATTTCAACCTAGAAGAACAAAATTTGGTGAGCCAAGTGGGAATTGTGTACTGATCTTTACCACCAAGTATCATCAAGATTGGGTGAAAAAATATTTGCTGGGATTTCGGAAACTCGTTATTTCTTAGAAGCTTGGCAACCCCTCTCAATTAAAGGGCTTTTCCACAGACTGTGCCTAGGGCTACTTGAAGAGGAAACAAACCATAGAGACAAAACTGAGAACTCATTTATTTTGTCAAGTTTCAAAGAGCTACTAAAAACCATGTTGGATTTAGAGTTCCAAATTCATATATCTATATTGGAGAGAACAAAGTGAAACCTAAATATAAAAACTGCTACTCTAAACGAACGCTTCAACCTAGAAGAACAAAATTTGTTGAGCCAAGTGGGATTTGTGTACTGATCATTACCACCACGTATCATCAAGATTGGGTGAAAAAATATTTGCTGGTATTTCGGAATCTCGTAATTTCCTGGAAGCTTCGCAACCCCTTTAGATGAACGTGCTTTTCCACAGTCTGTGCCTAGGGCTACATGAAGAGGAAACAAACCACAGAGACAAAACTGAGAACTCCTTTATTTTGTCAAGTTTCAAAAAGCTACTACAAACCATGTTGGATTTAGAGTCCAAATTTATCTATCTATATAGGAGAGGAAAGTGGGAAACCTAAAAATAAAAACTGCTACTCTAAACGAACGCTTCAACCTAGAAGAACAAAATTTGGTGAGCCAAGTGGGCTTTGTGTACTTCATTACCACCACGTATCATCTTGATTCGGTGAAAAAATATTTGCTGGTATTTCAGAAACTTGTAATTTCTTGGAAGCTTGGCAACCCCTATCCATGAAAGTGCTTTTCCACAGTCTTTGCTTAGGGCTACTTTAAGAGGAAACAAACCATAGAGACAAAAGTGAGAACTAATTTTTTTGTCAAGCTTCAAAGAGCTACTACAAACCATGTTGGATTTAGAGTTCCAAATTCATCTATCTATATAGGAGAGAACATAGGGAATCCTAAATATAAAAAACAGCCACTGTAGACGAACCCTTCAACCTAGAAGAGCATAATTTGGTGAGCCACGTGGGATTTGTGTACTGATCATTACCACCAAGTATCATCAAGATTGTGTAAAAAATATTTGCTGGTATTTCGGAAACTCGTTGTTTCTTTGAAGCTTGTCAACCCCTCTCAATGAAATTTCTTTTCCACACTCTGTGCCTAGGGCTATTTGAAGAGAAAACAAAACATAGAGAAAAAACAGAGAACTCCTTTATTTTGTCAAGTTTCAAAGAGCTACTACAACCAATGTTGGATTTAGAGTTCAAAATTCATCTATCTATATAGGAGATAACAGAGGGAAACCTAAATATAAAAACTGCTACTGTAGACGAATGCTTAAACCTAGAAGAACATAATTTGGTGAGCCAAGTGTGATTTGTGTACCTGTCATGACCACCACGTATCATCAAGATTGGGTGAAAAAATATTTGCTGGTATTTCGAAAACTCGTAATTTCTTGGAAGCTTGGCAACCCCTTTCAATGAAAGTGCTTTTCCACAGTCTGTGCCTAGGACTACTTGAAGAGGAAACAAACCATAGAGACTAAACTGAGAACTACTTTATTTTGTCAAGTTTCAAAGAGCTACTACAAACGATGTTGGATTTAGAGTTCCAAATTCATCTATCTATATAGGAGAGAATAGAGGGAAACCTAAATATAAAAACTGCAACGGTAAACTAACGCTTCAACCTAGAAGAACAAAATTTCTTGAGCCAAGTGGGATTTGTGTACTTGTCATTACCACCAAGTATCACCAAGTTTGGGTGAAAAAATATTTGCTGGTATTTCGGAAACTTGTTATTTCTTGGAAGCTTAGCAACCCCTTTCAATGAAAGTGATTTTCCACAGTCTGTGTCTAGGGCTAATTGAAGAGGAAACAAACCATAGAGACAAAACTGAGAACTCCTTTATTTTGTCACGTTTCAAAGAGCTACTACAAACCATGTTGGATTTAGAGTTCCAAATTCATCTATCTATATAAGAGAGAATAGAGTGAAACCTACATATAAAAATGCTACTGTAGACGAACGCTTCAACCTAGAAGAACACAATTTTTTGAGACAAGTGGGATTTGTGTACTGATAATTACCACCAAGTATCATCAAGATAGGGTGAAAAAATATTTGCTGGTATTTCGGAAACTCGTTATTTCTTATTACCTTGGCAACCCCTCTCAATTAAAGTGCTTTTCCACAGTCTGTGCCATGGGCTACTTGAAGAGGAAACAAACCATAGAGACAAAACTGAGAACTCTTTTATTTTGTCAAGTTTCAAAGAGCTACTACAAACCATGTTGGATTTAGAGTTCCAAATTCATCTGTCTGTATAGGAGAGAACAGAGGGAAACCTAAAAATAAAAACTGCTACGGTAAACGAACGCTTCATCCTACACGAACAAAATTTCTTGAGCCAAGTGGGATTTGTGTACTTGTCATTACCACCAAGTATCATCTAGATTGGGTGAAAAAATATTTGCTGGTATTATGGAAACTCGTTATTTCTTAGAAGCTTGGCAACACCTCTCAATGTAAATGCTTTTCCAAAATCTGTGCCTAGGGCTACTTGAAGAAGACAAAACTGAGAAATCCTTTATTATGTCAAGGTTCAAAGAGCTACTGCAAACCATGTTGGATTTTGATTCCAAATTCATCTATCTATATAGGAGAGAACAGAGGGAATCCTAAATATAAAAACTGCTACTGTAGACGAACGCTTAAACCTAGAGGAACAATATTTGGTGAGCCAAGTGGGATTTGTGTAGTGATCATTACCACCAAGTATCATCAAGATTGGGTGAAAAAATATTTGCTGGTATTTCGGACACTCCTTATTTCTTAGAAGCTTGGCAACCCCTTTCAATGAAAGTGCTTTTCCAAAGTCTCTGCCTAGGGCTACATGAAGAGAAAACAAACCATAGAGACAAAACTGAGAACTCCTTCATTTCGTCAAGTTTCAAAGAGCTACTACAAACCATGTTGTATTTAGAGTTCCAAATTCACCTATCTATATAAGAGAGAACAGAGTGAAACCTACATATATATACTGCTACTGTAGATAACGCTTCAACCTAGAAGAACACAATTTGGTGAGCCAAGTGGGAATTGTGTACTGATCATTACCACGAAGTATCATCAAGATTGGGTGAAAAAAGATTTGCTGCTATTTCGGAAACTCGTTGTTTCTTAGATGCTTGGCAACCCCTTTAAAGGAAAGTGCTTTTCCACAGTCTGTGCCTTGGGCTACTTGAAGAGGAAACAAACCATAGAGACAAAACTGAGAACTCTTTTATTTTGTCAAGTTTCAAAGTGCTACCACAAACCATGTTGGATTTAGAGTTCCAAATTCATCTATTTGTATAGGAGAGAACAGAGGGAAACCTAAATATAAAAACTGCTACGGTAAACGAACGCTTCAACCTAGAAGAACAAAATTGCCTGAGCCAAGTTAGATTTGTGTACTTGTCATTACCACCAAGTATCATCAAGTTCGGGTGAAAAAATGTTTGCTGGTATTTCAGACACTCGTTATTACTTAGAAGCTTGGCAACCCCTCTCAATGAAAATGCTTTTCCACAGTCTGTGCCTAGGGCTACTTGAAGAGGACAAAACTGAGAAATCCTTTATTATGTCAAGTTTCAAAGAGCTACTACAAACCATGTTGGATTTAGAGTTCCAAATTCATCTATCTATATAGGAGAGAACAGAAGGAAACCTAAAAATAAAAACTGCTACTGTAAATGAACGCTTCAACCTAGAAGGGCAAAATTTGGTGAGTCAAGTGGTATTTGTATTCCGATCATTACCACCAAGTATCATCAAGATTGGGAGAAAAAATATTTGCTGGTATTTGGGAAACTTGTTATTTCTTGGAAGCTTGGCAACCCCTTTCAATGAATGTGCTTTTCCACAGTCGGTGTCTAGGGCTAATTGAAGAGGAAACAAACCATAGAGACAAAACTGAGAACTCCTTTATTTTGTCACGTTTCAAAGAGCTACTACAAACCATGTTGGATTTAGAGTTCCAAATTCATCTATTTATATAAGAGAGAACACAGTGAAACGTACATATAAAAATGCTACTGTAGACGAACGCTTCAACCTAGAATAACACAATTCGGTGAGCCAAGTGGGATTTGTGTACTGATAATTACCACCAAGCATCATCAAGATTGGGTGATAAAATATTTGCTGGTGTTTTGGAAACTCGTTATTTCTTATTACCTTGGCAACCCCTCTCAATGAAAGTGCTTTTACACAGTCTGTGCCTAGGGCTACTTTAAGAGGAAACAAACCATAGAGACAAAACTGAGAACTCTTTTATTTTGTCAAGTTTCAAAGAGCTACTACAAACTATGTTGGATTTAGAGTTCCAAATTCATCTATCTGTTTTGGAGAGAACAGAGGGAAACCTAAAAATAAAAACTGCTACGGTAAACGAACGCTTCAACCTACAAGAACAAAATTTCTTGAGCCAAGTGGGATTTGTGTACTTGTCATTACCACCAAGTATCATCAAGATTGGGTGAAAAAATATTTGCTGGTATTTCGGAAACTCGTTATTTCTTAGAAGCTTGGCAATCCCTCTCAATGAAAATGCTTTTCCACAGTCTGTGCCTAGGGCTATTGAAGAGGAAACAAACCATAGAGACTAAACTGAGAACTCCTTTATTTTGTCAAGTTTCAAAGAGCTACTACAAACGATGTTGGATATAGAGATCCAAATTCATCTGTCTATATAAGAGAGAACAGAGGAAAACCTAAAAATATAAACTGCCACTGTAAAGAACGCTTCAAACTAGAAGAACAAAATTTGGTGAGGCAAGTGGGATTTGTGTACCGATCATTACCACCAAGTATCATCAAGATTGGGTGAAGAAATATTTGCTGGTATTTCGGAAACTCGTTATTTCTTATTACCTTGGGAACCCCTCTCAATGAAAGTGCTTTTCCACAGTCTGTGCCTTGGGCTACTTGAAGAGGAAACAAACCATAGAGACAAAACTGAGAACACTTTTATTTTGTCAAGTTTCAAAGTGCTACCACAAACCATGTTGGATTTAGAGTTCCAAATTCATCTATCTGTATAGGAGAGAACAGAGGGAAACCTAAATATAAAAACTGCTACGGTAAACGAACGCTTCAATATAGAAGAACAAAATTTCCTGAGCCCAGTGGGATTTGTGTACTTGTCATTACCACCAAGTATCATCAAGTTTGGGTGAAAAAATATTTGCTGGTATTTCGGAAACTCGTTATTACTTAGAAGCTTGGCAACCCCTCTCAATGAAAATGCTTTTCCACAGTCTGTGCCTAGGGCTACTTGAAGAGGAAAAAACTGAGAAATCCTTTATTATGTCAAGTTTCAAACAGCTACTACAAACCATGTTGGATTTAGAGTTCCAAATTCATCTATCTATATAGGAGAGAACAGAGGGAAACCTAAATATAAAAACTGCTACTGTAGACGAACGCTTAAACCTAGAGGAAGAAAATTTGTGAGCCAAGTGGGATTTGTGTACTGATCATTACCACCAAGTATCATCAAGATTGGGTGAAAAAATATTTGCTGGTATTTCGGATAATCATTATTTCTTGGAATCTTGGCAACCCCTTTCAATGAAAGTGCTTTTCCACAGTCTGTGCCTAGGGCTACTTGCAGAGGTAACAAACCACAGAGACAAAACTGAGAACTCCTTTATGTTGTCAAGTTTCAAAGAGCTACTACAAACCATGTGGGATTTAGAGTTCCAAATTCATCTATCTATGTAGGAGAAAACACAGGGAAACCTAAATATAAAAACTGCTCGTGTAGACGAACGCTTCAACCTAGCAGAATACAATATGGTGAGAAAGTGGGATTTGTGTACTGATCATTACCACCAAGTATCATCAAGATTGGAGGAAAAAATATTTGCTGGTATTTCTGAAACTCGTTATTTTTTAGAAGCTTGGCAACCCCTCTCAATGAAAGTGCTTTTCCACAGTCTTTACCTAGGGCTATTTGAAGAGAAAACAAACCACAGAGACAAAACTGAGAACTCCTTTATTTTGTCAAGTTTCAAAGAGCTACTACAAAGCATGTTGGATTTAGAGTTTCTAATTCATCTATCTATATAGGAGAGAACAGAGGGAAATCTAAATATAAAAAGTGATACTGTAGACGAACGCTTCAACCTAGAAGAACAAAATTTGGTGAGCCAAGTGAGATTTGTGTACTGATCATTAAAACCAAGTATCATCAAGATTGGGTAAAAAAATTATTGCTGGTATTTCGGAAACTCGTTATTTCTTAGAAGCTTGGCAACCCCTCTCAATGAAAGTGCTTTTCCACAGTCTGTGCCTAAGGCTACTTGAAGACGAAACAAACCATGGAGACAAAACTGAGAACTCCTTCATTTTGTCAAGATTCAAAGAGCTACTACAAACCATTTTGGATTTAGAGTTCCAAATTCATCTAACTCTATAGGAGAGAACAAAGTGAAACCTAAAAATAAAAACTGCTACTGTAAACGAATGCTTCAAACTAGAAGAAAATATTTGGTGAGTCAAGTGGGATTTGTGTACCAATTGTTACCACCAAGTATCATCAAGATTGGGTGAAAAAATATTTGCTGGTATTTTTGAAACTCGTTATTTCTTAGAAGCTTGGCAACCCCTCTCAATGAAAGTGCTTTTCCACAGTCTGTGCCTAGGGCTACTTGAAGAGGAAACAAACCGTAGAGACAAAAATGAGAACTTCTTTATTTTGTTAAGTTTCAAAGAGCTACTACAAAACATGTTGTATTTAGAGTTCCAAATTCACCTATCTATATAAGATAGAAAACAGTGAACCCTACATATAAAAACGGCTACTGTAGACGAACGCTTCAACCTAGAAGAACACAATTTGGTGAGCCAAGTTGGATTTGTGTACTGATCATTACCACCAAGTATCATCAAGATTGGGTGAAAAAATATTTGCTGGTATTTCGAAACTCGTTATTTCTTAGATGCTTGGCAACCCCATTCAATGAAAGTGCTTTTCCACAGTCTGTTTCTTGGGCTAATTGAAGAGACAACAGAGTGAAACCTACATATAAAATGCTACTGTAGACGAGCGCTTCAACCTAGAAGAACACAATTTGGTGAGCCAAGTGGGATTTGTGTACTGATAATTACCACCATCTATCATCAAGATTGGGTGAAAAAATATTTGCTGGTATTTCGGAAACTCGTTATTTCTTATTACCTTGGCAACCCCTCTCAATGAAAGTGCTTTTCCACAGTCTGTGCCATGGGATACTTGAAGAGGAAACAAACCATAGAGACAAAACTGAGAACTCCTTTATTTTGTCAAGTTTCAAATAGCTACTACAAACCATGTTGGATTTAGAGTTCCAAATTCATCTAGCTATAGGAGAGAACAGAGGGAAACCTAAAAATATAAACTGCCATTGTAAACAAACGCTTCAAACTAGAAGAACAAAATTTGGTGAGTCAAGTGGGATTTGTGTACCGATCATTACCACCAAGTATCATCAAGATTGGGTGAAGAAATATTTGCTGATATTTCGGAAACTCGTTATTTCTTATTACCTTGGCAACCACTCTCTATGAAAGTGCTTTTCCAGTGTCTGTGCCTTGGGCTACTTGAAGAGGAAACAAACCATAGAGACAAAACTGAGAACTCTTTTATTTTGTCAAGTTTCAAAGTGCTACCACAAACCATGTTGGATATAGAGTTTCAAATTCATCTGTCTGTATAGGAGAGAATAGAGGGAAACCTAAATATAAAAACTGCTACTGAAGAAGAACGATTCTACCTAGAACAAGAAAATTTGGTGAGCCAAGTGGTATTTGCGTACTGATAATTACCACCAAGTATCATCAAGATTGAGTGAAAAAATATTTGCTTGTATTTCGGAAACTCCTTATTTCTTAGAAGCTTGGCAACCCCTCTCAATGAAAGTGCTTTTCCACAGTCTGTGCCTAGGGCTACTTGAAGAGGAAACAAACCATAGACACAAAACTGAGAACTCCTTCATTTTGTCAAGTTTCAAAGAACTACTACAAACCATGTTGGATTTAGAGTTCCAAATTCATCTATCTATATAGGAGAGAACAAAGTGAAACCTAAAAATAAAAACTGCTACTGTAAACGAACGCTTCAACCTAGAAGAGCAAAATTTGGTGAGTCAAGTGGTATTTGTATTCCGATCATTACCACCAAGTATCATCAAGATTGGGTGAAAAAATATTTGCTGGTATTTCGGAAACTTGTTATTTCTTCGAAGCTTGGCAACCCCTTTCAATGAAAGTGCTTTTCCACAGTCTCTGCTTAGGGCTACATGAAGAGAAAACAAACCATAGAGACAAAAGTGAGAACTCCTTCATTTTGTCAAGTTTCAAAGAGCTACTACAAACCATGTTGGATTTATAGTTTTAAATTCATCTATCTATATAGGAGAGAACAGAGTGAAACCTAAAAATAAAAACTGCTACTGTAAACGAACGCTTCAACCTAGAAGAACACAATTTGGTGAGCCAAGTGGGATTTGTGTACTTGTCATTACCACCACGTATCATCAAGATTGGGTGGTAAAATATTTGCTCGTATTTCGGAAACTCGTAATTTCTTGGAATCTTGGCAACCCCTCTAAACTAAAGGGCTTTTCCACAGTCTGTGCTTAGGTCTAATTGAAGAGTAAACAAACCATAGAGACAAAACTGAGAACTCCTTCATTTTGTCAAGTTTCAAAGAGCTACTACAAACCATTTTGAATTTAGAGCTCCAAATTCATCTATCTATATAGGAGAGAACAGAGGGAAACCTAAATATAAAACTGCTACTGTAGAAGAACGCTTGAACCTAGAAGAACAAAATTTGGTGAGCCAAGTGGGATTTCCGTACTGATAATTACCACCAAATATCATCAAGATTGAGTGAAAAAAATATTTGCTGGTATTTCGGAAACTCCTTAGAAAGTGAAACCTAAAAATAAAAACTGCTACTGTAGACGAACGCTTCAACCTAGAAGAGCAAAATTTGTGAGCCAAGTGGGATATTTGTACTGATCATTAACACCAACTATCATCAAGATTGGGTGAAAAAATATTTGGTGGTATTTCGGAAACTCGTTATTTCTTATTACCTTTTCAACCCCTCTCAATGAAAGTGCTTTTCCACAGTCTTTGCCTCGGGCTACTTGAATAGGAAACAAACCATAGAGAGAAAACTGAGAACTCTTTTATTTTGTCAAGTTTCAAAGAGCTACTACAAACCATGATGTTTTTAGAGTTCCAAATTCATCTATCTATATAGGAGAAAACAGAGGGAAACCAAAAAATAAAAACTGCTACGGTTAACGAACGCTTCAACCTAGAAGAACAAAATTTCTTGAGCCAAGTGGGATTTGTGTAGTTGTCATTACCACCAAGTATCAACAAGATTGGGTGAAAAAATATTTGCTGGTATTTCGGAAACTCGTTATTTCTTAGCAGCTTGGCAACCCCTCTCAATGAAAATGCTTTTCCACAGTCTGTGCCTAGGGCTACTTGAAGAGGACAAAACTGAGAAATCCTTTATTATGTGAAGTTTCAAAGAGATACTGCAAACCATGTTGGATTTAGAGTTCCAAATTCATCTATCTATATAGGAGAGAATTAGGGAAACCTAAATATAAAAACTGCTACTGTAGAAGAACGATTCAACCTAGAACAACAAAATTTGGTGAGCCAAGTGGTATTTGCGTACTGATCATTAGCACCAAGTATCATCAAGATTGAGTGAAAAAATATTTGCTGGTATTTCGGAAACTTCTTATTTCTTAGAAGCTTGGCAACCCCTCTCAATGAAAGTGCTTTTCCACAGTCTGTGCCTAGGGCTACTTGAAGAGGAAACAAACCATAGACACAAAACTGAGAACTCCTTCATTTTGTCAAGTTTCAAAGAGCTACTACAAACCATGTTGGATTTAGAGTTCCAAATTCATCTATCTATATAGGAGAGAACAAAGTGAAACCTAAAAATAAAAACTGCTACTGTAAACGAACGCTTCAACCTAGAAGAGCAAAATTTTGTGAGTCAAGTGTTATTTGTATTCCGATCATTACCATCAAGTATCATCAAGATTGGGTGAAAAAATATTTGCTGGTATTTCGGAAACTTGTTATTTCTTGGAAGCTTGGCAACCCCTTTCAATGTAAGTGCTTTTCCACAGTCTGTGTCTAGGGCTAATTGAAGAGGAAACAAACCATAGAGACAAAACTGAGAACTCCTTTATTTTGTCACGTTTCAAAGAGCTACTACAAACCATGTTGGATTTAGAGTTCCAAATTCATCTCTTTATATAAGAGAGAACAGAGTGAAAAGTACATATAAAAATGCTACTGTAGACGAACGCTTCAACCTAGAATAACACAATTTGGTGAGCCAAGTGGGATTTGTGTACTGATAATTACCACCAAGTATCATCAAGATTGGGTGAAAAAATATTTGTTGGTATTTCGGAAACTCCTTATTTCTTATTACCTTGGCAACCCCTCTCAATGAAATTTCCTTTCCCCAGTCTTTGCCATGGGCTACTTGAAGAGGAAACAAACCATAGAGAAAAAACTAAGAACTCTTTTATTTTGTCAAGTTTCAAAGAGCTACTACAAACCATGTTGGATATAGAGTTCCACATTCATCTATTGGTATAGGAGAGAACAGAGGGAAACCTAAAAATAAAAACTGCTACGGTAAACGAACGCTTCCACCTACAAGAACAAAATTTCTTGAGCCATGTGGGATTTGTGTACTTGTCATTACCACCAAGTATCATCAAGATTGGGTGAAAAAATATTTGCTGGTATTTCGGAAACTCGTTATTTTTTAGAAGCTTGGCAACCCTTCTCAATGAAAGTGCTTTTCCACAGTCTTTGCCTAGGGTTATTTGAAGAGAAACCAAACGACAGAGACAAAACTTAGAACTCCATAATATCGTCAAGTTTCAAAGAGCTACTACAAACCGTGTTGGATTTAGAGTTCAAAATTCATCTAGCTATAGGAGAGAACAGAGGGAAACCTAAAAATATAAACTGCCACTGTAAACGAACGCTTCAAACTAGATGAACAAAATTTGGTGAGTCAAGTGGGATTTGTGTACCGATCATTACCACCAAGTATCATCAAGATTGGGTGAAGAAATATTTGCTGGTATTTCGGAAACTCGTTATTTCTTATTACCTTGGCAACCCCTCTCAATGAAAGTGCTTTTCCACAGTCTGTGCCTTGGGCTACTTGAAGAGGAAACAAACCATAGAGACAAAACTGAGAACACTTTTATTTTGTCAAGTTTCAAAGAGCTACTACAAACCATGTTGGATTTAGAGCTCCAAATTCATCTATCTGTATAGGAGAGAACAGAGGGAAACCTAATAATAAAAACTGCTACGGTAAACGAATGCTTCAACCTACACGAGCAAAATTTCTTGAGCCAAGTGGGATTTGTGTACTTGTCATTACCACCAAGTATCATCAAGACTGGGTGAAAAAATATTTGCTGGTATTATGGAAACTCGTTATTTCTTAGAAGCTTGGCAACCCCTCTCAATGAAAATGCTTTTCAACAGTCTGTGCCTAGGGCTACTTGAAGAGGACAAAACTGAGAAATCCTTTATTATGTCAAGTTTCAAAGACCTACTGCAAACCATGTTGGATTTAGAGTTCCAAATTCATCTATCAATATAGGAGAGAACAGAGGGAAACCTAAATATAAAAATTGCTACTGTAGACGAATGCTTAAACCTAGAGGAAGAAAATTTGGTGAGCCAAGTGGGATTTGTGTAGTGATCATTACCAACAAGTATCATCAAGATTGTGTGAAAAAATATTTGCTGGTATTTCGGACACTCGTTATTTCTTAGAAGCTTGGCAACCCCTTTCAATGAAAGTGCTTTTCCACAGTCTCTGTTTAGGGCTACATGAAGAGAAAACAAACCATAGAGACAAAACTGAGAACTCCTTCATTTTGTCAAGTTTCAAAGAGCTACTACAAACCATGTTGTATTTAGAGTTCCAAATTCACCTATATATATAAGAGAGAACAGAGTGAAACCTACACATATAAACTGCTACTGTAGACGAACGCTTCAACCTAGAAGAACACAATTTGGTGAGTCAAGTGGTATTTGTATTCCGATCATTACCACCAAGTATCACCAATGTTGGGTGAAAAAATATTTGCTGGTATTTCGGAAACTCGTTATTTCTTAGATGCTTGGCAACCCCTTTCAATGAAAGTGCTTTTCCACAGTCTGTGCCTAGGACTACTTGAAGAGGAAACAAACCATAGAGATTAAACCGAGAACTCCTTTATTTTGTGAAGTTTCAAAGAGCTACTGCAAACGATGTTGGATTTAGAGTTCCAAATTCATCTAGCTATATAGGAGAGAACAGAGGGAAACCTAAAAATATAAACTGCCACTGTAAACGATCGCTTCAAACTAGAAGAACAAAATTTGGTGAGTCAAGTGGGATTTGTGTACCGATCATTACCACCAAGTATCATCAAGATTGGGTGAAGAAATATTTGCTGGTATTTCGGAAACTCGTTATTTCTTATTACCTTGGGAACCCCTCTCAATGAAAGTGCTTTTCCACAGTCTGTGCCTTGGGCTACTTGAAGAGGAAACAAACCATAGAGACAAAACTGAGAACTATTTTATTTTGTCAAGTTTCACAGTGCTACCACAAACCATGTTGGATTTAGAGTTCCAAATTCATCTATCTGTATAGGAGAGAACAGAGTGAAATCTAAATATAAAAACTGCTACTGTAGAAGAACGATTCAACCTAGAACAACAAAATTTGGTGAGCCAAGTGGTATTTGCATACTGATCATTACCACCAAGTATCATCAAGATTGAGTGAAAAAATATTTGCTGGTATTTCGGAAACTCGTTATTTCTTATTACCTTGGCAACCCCTCTCAATGAAAGTGCTTTTCCACAGTCTGTGCCATGGGCTACTTGAAGAGGAAACAAACCATAGAGACAAAACTGAGAACTCTTTTATTTTGTCAAGTTTCAAAGAGCTACTACAAACCATGTTGGATTTAGAATTCCAAATTCATCAATCCGTATAGGAGAGAATTGAGGGAAACCTAAAAATAAAAACTGCTACGGTAAACGAACGCTTCAACCTACACGAACAAAATTTCTTGAGCCAAGTGGGATTTGTGTACTTGTCATTACCACCAAGTATCATCAATATTGGGTGAAAAAATATTTGCTGGTATTATGGAAACTCTTTATTTCTTAGAAGCTTGGCAACCCCTCTCAATGAAAATGCTTTTCCACAGTCTATGCCTAGGGCTACTTGAAGGGGACAAAACTGAGAAATCCTTTATTATGTCAAGTGTCAAAGAGCTACTGCAAACCATGTTGGATTTAGAGTTCCAAATTCATCTATCTATATAGGAGAGAACAGAGGGAACCTAAATATAAAAACTGCTACTGTAGACGAACGCTTAAACCTAGAGGAACAAAATTTGGTGAGCCAAGTGGGATTTGTGTAGTGATCATTACCACCAAGTATCATCAAGATTGGGTGAAAAAATATTTACTGGTATTTCGGACACTCGTTATTTCTTAGAAGCTTCGCAACCCCTTTCAATGAAAGTGCTTTTCCACAGTCTCTGCTTAGGGCTACATGAAGAGAAAACAAACCATAGAGACAAAACTGAGAACTCCTTCATTTTGTCAAGTTTCAAAGAGCTACTACAAACCATGTTGGATTTAGAGTTTTAAATTCATCTATCTATATAGGAGAGAACAGAGTGAAACCTAAAAATAAAAACGGCTACTGTAAACGAACGCTTCAACCTAGAAGAACACAATTTGGTGAGCCAAGTGTGATTTGTGTACCTGTCATTCCCACCACGTATCATCAAGATTATGTGGTAAAATATTTGCTGGTATTTCGGAAACTCGTAATTTCTTGGAAGCTTGGCAACCCCTCTAAATGAAAGGGCTTTTCCACAGTCTGTGCTTAGGTCTAATTGAAGAGGAAACAAACCATAGAGACAAAACTGAGAACTCCTTCATTTTGTCAAGTTTCAAAGAGCTACTACAAACCATTTTGAATTTAGAGCTCCAAATTCATCTATCTATATAGGATAGAACAGAGGGAAAACTAAATATAAAAACTGCTACTGTAGAAGAACGCTTGAACCTAGAAGAACAAAATTTGGTGAGCCAAGGGGGATTTTCGTACTGATAATTACCACCAAATATCATCAAGATTGAGTGAAAAAAATATTTGCTGGTATTTCGGAAACTCCTTATTTCTTAGAAGCTTGGCAACCCCTCTCAATGAAAGTGCTTTTCCACAGTCTGTGCCTAGGGCTACTTGAAGAGGAAACAAACCATAGAGACAAAACTGAGAACTCTTTTATTTTGTCAAGTTTCAAAGTGCTACCACAAACCATGTTGGATTTAGAGTTCCAAATTCATCTATCTGTATAGGAGAGAACAGAGGGAAACCTAAATATAAAAACTGCTACGGTAAACGAACGCTTCAATGTAGAAGAAGAAAATTGCCTTAGCCAAGTTAGATTTGTGTACTTGTCATTACCACCAAGTATAATCAATTTTGGGTGAAAAAATATTTGCTGGTATTTTGGACACTCGTTATTTCTTAGAAGCTTGGCAACCCATCTATATGAAAATGCTTTTCCCAATCTGTGCCTAGGGCTACTTGAAGAGGACAAAACTGCGAAATCCTTTATTATGTCAAGTTTCAAAGAGCTACTACAAACCATGTTGGATTTAGAGTTCCAAATTCATCTATCTATATAGGAGAGAACAGAGGGAAACCTAAATATAAAATCTGCTACTGTAGATGAACGCGGAAACCTAGAGGAAGAAAATTTGGTGAGCCAAGTGGGATTTGTGTACTGATCATTACCACCAAGTATCATCAAGATTGGGTGAAAAAATATTTGCTGGTATTTCGGATAATCATTATTTCTTAGAACTTGGAAACCCCTCTCAATGAAAGTGCTTTTCCACAGTCTGCACCTAGGGCTACTTGAAGAGTTAACAAACCACAGAGACAAAACTGAGAACTCATTTATGTTGTCAAATTTCAAAGAGCTACTACAAACCATGTGGGATTTAGAGTTCCAAATTCATCTATCTATATAGGAGAGAACACAGGGAAACCTAAATCTAAAAACTGCTACTGTAGACGAACGCTTCAACCTAGAAGAATACAATATGGTGAGCCAAGTGGAAATTGTCTACTGATCATTACCACCAAGTATCATCAAAACTGGGGGAAAAAATATTTGCTGGTATTTTGGAAACTCGTTATTTCTTAGTAGCTTGGCAACCCCTCTCAATGAAAGTGCTTTACCACTGTCGGTGCCTACGGCTACATGAAGAGGAAACAAACCATAGAGACAAAACTGAGAACTACGTTTTGGACAAGTTTCAAAGAGCTACTACACACCATGTAGGATTTAGACTTTTTAATTCATCTATCTATATAGGAGAGAACAAAGTGAAAACTAAAAATAAAAACTGCTACTGTAAACGAACGCTTCAACCTAGAATACCAAAATTTGGTGAGCCAAGTGGGATTTGTGTACTTGTCATTACCACCACGTATCATCAAGATTGGGTGAAAAAATATTTGCTGGTATTTCGGAAACTTGTAATTTCTTGGAAGCTTGGCAACCCCTTTTAAAGACGTGCTTTTCCTGAGTCTGTGCCTAGGGCTACTTGAAGAGGAAACAAAACATAGAGACAAAACTGAGGACTACTTTTTTTTTTCAAGTTTCAAAGAGCTACTACAAACCATTTTGGATTTAGAGTTCCAAATTCATCTATCTATAAGGAGAGAACAGAGGGAAACCTAAATATAAAAACTATTACTGTAGACGAACGCTTCAACCTAGAAGAACACAATTTGGTGAGCCAAGTGCGATTTTTGTACTGATCATTACCACCACGTATCATCAAGATTGGGTGAAAAAATATTTGCTGGTATTTCGGAAACTTGTTATTTCTTAGAAGATTGGCAACCCCTCTCAATGAAAGTGCTTTTCCGCAGTCTGTGTATAGGGCTACTTGAAGAGGAAACAAACCATAGAGATAAAACTGAGAACTCCTTTTTTTGTCAAGTTTCAAAGAGCTACTACAAACCATGTTGGATTTAGAGTTCCAAATTCATCTATCGATATAGGAGAGAACAGACTGAAGCCTAAATATAATACCTGCTATAGTAGACGAACGCTTCAACCTAGAACACAATTTGGTGAGAGAAGTGGGATTTGTGTACTGATCATGACCACCACGTATCATGAAGATTGGGTGAAAAAATATTTGCTGGTATTTAGGAAACTCGTTATTTCTTAGAAGCTTGGCAACCCCTCACAATTTAAGTGCTTTTCCACAGTCTGTTCCTAGGGCTACTTGAAGAGGAAACAAACCATAGAGACAAAACTGAGAACTACTTTATTTGTCAAGTTTCAAAGAGCTACTACAAACCAGGTTGGATTTAGAGTTCCAAATTCATCTATCTATATAGGAGAGAACAGAGTGAAACCTAAAAATAAAACCTGCTACTGTAGACGAACGCTTCAACCTAGAAGAACAAAATTTGGTGAGCCAAGTGGGATTTGTGTACTGATCATTACCACCAAGTATCATCAAGGTTGGTTGAAAAAATATTTGCTGGTATTTCAGAAACTCGTTATTTCTTAGAAGCTTGGGAACCACTCTCAATGAAAGTGCTTTTCCACAGTCTGTGTATAGGGCTACTTGAAGAGAAAATAAACCATAGAGATAAAACTGAGAACTCCTTTTTTTGTCAAGTTTCAAAGAGCTACTACAAACCATTATGGATTTTGAGTTCCAAATTTAAATATCTATATAGAAGAGAACAAAGTGAAACCTAAAAATAAAAACTACTACTGTAAACGAACGCTTCAACCTAGAAGAAAAAAATTTGATAAGCCAAGTGGTCTTTGTGTACTTGTAACTACCACCACGTATCATCAAGATTGGGTGAAAAAATATTTGCTGGTATTTTGGAAACTCGTAATTTCTTGGAAGCTTGGCAGCCCCGTTCAATGAAAATGCTTTTCCACAGTCTCTGCTTAGGGCTACTTGAAGAGGAAACAAATCATAGAGACAAAACTGAGAACTACTTTTTTTTGTCACGTTTCAAAGAGCTACTACAAACCATGTTGGATTTAGAGTTCCAAATTCATCTATCTATATAGGAGAGAACAGAGGGAAACCTAAATATAAAAATTGCTACTGTAAACGAACGCTTCAACCTAGAAGATCAAAATTTGGTGAGCCAAGTGGAATTTGTGTACTTGTCTTTACTGCCACGTATCATCAAGATTGGGTGAAAAAATATTTTCTCGTATTTCGGAAACTCGTAATTTTTTGGAAGCTTGGCAACCCCTTTCAATGAAAGTTCTTTTCCACAATCTGCTTATGGCTACTTGAAGAGGAAACAAATCAATAGAGAAAAAACTGAGAACTACTTTTTTTTTTGTGAAGTTTCAAAGAGCTACTACAAACCATGTTGGATTTAGAGTTCCAAATTCATCTATCTATATAGGAGAGAACAGAGTGAAACCTAAAAATAAAAACTACTACTGTAAACGAACGCTTCAACCTAGAAGATAAAAATTTGATAAGCCAAGTGGTCTTTTTGTACTTGTAACTACCACCACGTATCATCAAGATTGGGTGAACAAATATTTGCTGGTATTTCGGAAACTCGTTATTTCTTAGAAGCTTGGCAACCCCTCTCAATGAAAGTGCTTTTCAACACTCTGTGCCTAGGGCTACTTGAAGAGGAAACAAACCATAGAGACAATACTGAGAACTCCCTTATTTTGTCAAGTTTCAAAGAGCTAATACAAACCATGTTGGATTTAGAGTTCCAAATTCATCTATCTATATAGGTGAGAACAGAGTGAAACCTACATATAAAAACTGCTCTTGTAGAGAACGCTTCAACCAAGAAAACCAAAATTTGGTGAGCCAAGTGGGATTTGTGTACTTGTCATTACCACGACGTATCATCAATATTGGGTTAATAAATATTTGCTGGTATTTCGGAAACTTATAATTTTTTGGAAGCTTGGCAACCCCTTTCAATGAACGTGCTTTTAAACAGTCTATGCCTAGGGCTACTTGAAGAGGAAACAAACCATAGAGACAAAACTGTGAACTTCTTTATTTTGTCAAGTTTCAAAAAGCTACTACAAACCATGTAGGATATAGAATTCCAAATTCATCTATTTATATGAGAGAAAACAGAGTGAAACCTACATATAAAAAATGCTACTGTAGACGAACGCTTCAACCTACAAGAACACAATTTGGTGAGCCAAGTGGGATTTGTGTACTTGTAATTACCACCACGTATCATCATGATTGGGTTAAAAAATATTTGCTGGTATTTCGGAAACTCGTTATTTCTTAGAAGCTTGGCAACCCTTCTCAATGAAAGTGCTGTTCCACAGTCTGTGCCTAGGGCTACTTGAAGAGGAAACATACCATAGAGACAAAACTGAGAACTCCTTTATTTTGTCAAGTTTAAAAGAGCTACTACAAATCATGCTGGATTTAGAGTTCCAAATTCATCTATCTATATAGTAGAGAACAGAGGAAAACCAAAAAATATAAACTGCGACTGTAAAAGAACGCTTCAAGCTAGAGGAACAAAATTTGCTGAGCCAAGTGGGATTTGTGTACTTGTCATTACTACCACGTATCATCAAGATTGGGTGAAAAAATATTTGCTGGTATTTCGGAAACTCATAATTTCTTGGAAGCTTGGCAGCCCCGTTCAATTAAAATGCTTTTCCACAGTCTCTGCATACGGCTACTTGAAGAGGAAACAAATCATAGAGACAAAACTGAGAACTACTTTTTTTTGTCAAGTTTCAAAGAGCTACTACAAACCATGTTGGATTTAGAGTTCCAAATTCATCTATCTATATAGTAGAGAACAGAGGGAAACCAAAAAATATAAACTGCGACTGTAAAAGAACGCTTCAACCTAGAAGAACAAAATTTGGTGAGCCAAGTGGAATTTGTGTACTTGTCATTACTACCACGTATCATCAAGATTGGGTGAAAAAATATTTGCTGGTATTTCGGAAACTTGTAATTTTTTGGAAGCTTGGCAACCCCTTTCAATGAAAGTTCTTTTCCACAGTCTCTGCTTAGGGCTACTTGAAGAGGAAACAAATCATAGAGACAAAACTGAGAACTACTTTTTTTTGTCAAGTTTCAAAGTGCTACCACAAACCATGTTGAATTTAGAGTTTCAAATTCATCTATCTATATAGGAGAGAACAGAGAGAAACCTACATATAAAAACTGCTATTGTAGAGAATGCTTCAACCTAGAAGAACAAAATTTGGTGAGCCAAGTGGTCTTTGTGTACTTGTTATTAACACCATGTATCATCAAGATTGGGTGAAAAAATATTTGCTCCTATTTCGGAAACTCATAATTTCTTGGAAGCTTGGCAACCCATTTCAATGAACGTGCTTTCCACAGTCTGTGCCTAGTGCTACCTGAAGAGGAAACAAACCGTAGAGACAAAACAGTGAACTCCTTTATTTTGTCAAATTTCAAAGAGCTACTACAAATCATGTTGGATTTAGAGTTCCAAATTCATCTGTCTATATAGGAGAGAACAAAGTGAAACCTAATATTAAAAACTGCTACTGAAAACGAACGCTTCAACCTAGAAGAACAAAATTTGGTGAGCCAAGTGGGATTTGTGTACTTGTCATTACCACTACGTATCATCAAAATTGGGTTAAAAAATATTTGCTGGTATTTCAGAAACTCGTTATTTCATGGAAGCTTGGCAACCCCTTTCAATGAAAGTGCTTTTCCACAGTCTATGCCTAGGACTACTTGAAGAGGAAACAAACCATAGAGACAAAACTGAGAACTCCTTTATTTTGTCAAGTTTCAAAGAGCTACTACAAACCATGTGGGATTTAGAGTTCCAAATTCATCTATCTATATAGGAGAGAACAGAGTGAAACCTAAAAATAAAAACTTCTACTGTAAACGAACGCTTCAACCGAGAAGAACAAAATTTGGTGAGCCAAGTGGTCTTTGTGTACTTGTCATTACCACCACATATCATCAAGATTGGGTGAACAAATATTTGCTGGTATTTCGGAAACTCGGTATTTCTTAAAGCTTGGCAACCCCTCTCAATGAAAGTGCTTTTCCACAGTCTGTGCCTAGGGCTACTTGAAGAGGAATCAAACCATAGAGACAATACTGAGAACTCCTTTATTTTGTCAAGTTTCAAAGAGCTACTACAAACCATGTGGGATTTAGAGTTCCAAATTCATCTATCTATATTGGAGAGAACAGAGGAAAACCTAGATATAAAAACTGCTACTGTAGACGAACGTTTCAACCTAGAAGAACAAAATTTGGTGAGCCAAGTGGGACTTGTGTCCTGATCATTACCACCAAGTGTCATCAAGATTTGCAGAAAAAATATTTGCTGGTATTTCGGAAACTCGTTGGTTCTTGGAAGATTGGCAACCCCTTTCAATGAACGTGCTTTTGCACAGTCTATGCCTAGGGCTACTTGAAGAGGAAACAAATCATAGAGAAAAAACTGAGAACTCCTTTATTTTGTCAAGTTTCAAAAAGCTACTACAAACCATGTTGGATTTAGAGATCCAAATTCATCTATTTAAATAAGAGAAAACAGAGGGAAACCTACATATAAAAACTGCTACTGTAGACGAACGCTTCAACCTAAAAGAACACAATTTGGTGAGCCAAGTGGGATTTGTGTACTCATCATTCCCAACACGTATCATCAAGATTCGCTGAAAAAATATTTGCTGGTATTTTGGAAACTCATTATTTCTAGAAGCTTGTCAACCCCTCTCAATTAAAGTGCTTTTCCACAGTCTGTGCCTAGGGCTACTTGAAGAGGAAACATACCATCGAGACACAACAGAGAACTCTTTTATTTTGTCAAGTTTCAAAGAGGTGGAACAAACCATGTTGGATTTAGAGTTCCAAATTCATCTATCTATATAGGAGAGAACAGAGTGAAACCTAAAAATAAAAACTGCTACTGTAAACGAACGCTTCAACCTAGAAGAACAAAATTTTGTGAGCCAAGTGGGATTTCTGTACTGATCATTACCACCAAGTATCATCAAGATTGGGTGAAAAAATATTTGCTGGTATTTCGGAAACTCGTTATTTCTTAGAAGCTTGGCAACCCCTCTTAATGAAATGCTTTTCCACAGTCTGTGCCTAGGGCTACTTTAACAGGAAACAAACCATAGAGACAAAACTGAGAACTCCTTTATTTTGTCAAGTTTCAAAGAGCTACTACAAACCTTGTTGGATTTAGACTTCCAAATTCATCTATCGATATAGGAGAGAACAGAATGAAGCCTAAATATAAAACCTGCTACTGTAGACGAACGCTTCAACCTAGAGAACAAAATTTGGTGAGCCAAGTGTGATTTGTGTACCCATCATTACCACCACATATCATCAAGATTGGGTGAAAAAATATTTCCTGGTATTTCGGAAACTCGTATTTTCTTGGAAGCTTGGTAACCCCTTTCAATAAAAGTGCTTTTCCACAGTCTCTGCTTAGGGCTCCTTGAAGAGGAAACAAGCCATAGAGACAAAACTGAGAACTACTTTTTTGTCAAGTTTCAAAGAGCTACTACAAACCATGTTGGATTTAGAGTTCCAAATTCATCTATCTATATAGGAGAGAACAGAGGGAAACCTAAAAATATACACTGCTTCTGTAAACGAACGCTTCAACCAAGAAGAACAAAATTTGGTGAGCCATGTGGGATTTGTGTACTGATCATCACCACCATGTATCATCAAGATTGGGTGAACAAATATTTGCTGGTATTTCGGAAACTCGTTATTTCTTAAAGCTTGGCAACCCCTCTCAATGAAAGTGCTTTTCCACAGTCTGTGCCTAGGGCTACTTGAAGAGGAAACACACCATAGAGACAAAACTGAGAACTCCTTTATTTTGTCAAGTTTCAAAGAGCTACTACAAGCCATGTTGGATTTAGAGTTCCAAATTCATCTATCTATATAAGAGAGAACAGAGTGAAGCGTACATATAAATACTGCTACAGTAGAGGAACGCTTCATCCTAGAAGAACACAATTTGGTGAGCCAAGTGGTTTTCTGTACTGATCACTACCACCAAGTATCATCAAGATTGGGTGAAAAAATATTTGCTGGTATTTCCGAAACTCCTTATTTCTTAGAAGCTTGGCAACCCCTCTCATTGAAAGTGCTTTTCCACAGTCTGTGCCTAGGGCTACTTGAAGAGGAAACAAACCATAGAGAAAAAACTGAGAACTCCTTTATTTTGTCAAGTTTCAAAGAGCTACTACAAACCATGTTGGATTTAAAGATCCAAATTCATCTATCTATATAGGAGAGAACAGAGTGAAACCAAAATATAAAAACTGGTACTGTAGACGAACGCTTAAGTACACCAACTAAATTTGGTGAGCCAAGTTGGATTTGTGTACTGATCATTACCATCAAGTATCATCAAGATTGGGTGAAAAAATATTTGCTGGTGTTTCGGAAACTCGTTGTTTCTTAGAAGCTTGGCAACCCCTCTCAATGAAAGTGCTTTTCCAAAGTCTGTGCCTAGGGCTACTTGAAGAGGAAGCAAACCATAGAGACAAAACTGAGAACTCCTTTATTTTTATTTTATCAATTTCAAAGGGCTACTACAAACCATGTTGGAAATAGTGTTCCAAATTCATCTATCTATATAGGAGAGAACAGAGTGAAACCTAAATATAAACACTGCCTCTGTAGACGAACGCTTCAACCTAGAAGAACACAATTTGGTGAGCCAAGTAGGATTTGTGTAGTGATAATTAACACGACGTATCATCAAGATTCGGTGAAAAAATATTTGATGGTATTTCGGAAACTCGTAATTTCTTACAAGATTGGCAACCCCTCTCAATGAAAGTGCTTTTCCACAGTCTGTGCCTAGGGCTACTTGAAGAGGAAACAAACCATAGAAACAAAACTGGGAACTACTTTTTTTGTCAAGTTTCAAAGTGCTACTACATATCATGTTAGATTTAGAGTTCCAAATTCATCTATCTATATAGGAGAGAACAGAGGGAAACCTAAATATAAGAACTGCTACTGTAGTCGAACGCTTTAAACTAGAAGAAAAAGGTTGGTGAGCAAAGTGGGATTTGTGTACTTACGATTACCACCACGTATCATCAAGATTGGGTGAACAAATATTTGCTGGTATTTCGGAAACTCGTTATTTCTTAAAGCTTGGCAACGCCTCTCAATGAAAGTGCTTTTCCACAGTCTGTGCCTAGGGCTACTTGAAGAGGAAACAAACCATAGAGACAAAACTGAGAACTCCTTTATTTTGTCAAGTTTCAAAGAGCTACTACAAACCATGTTGGATTTAGAGTTCCAAATTCATCTATCTATATAAGAGAGAACAGAGTGAAACGTACATATAAATACTGCTACAGTAGACGAACGCTTCAACCTAGAAGAACACAATTTGGTGAGCCAAGTGGGTTTTCTGTACTGATCACTACCACCAAGCAACATCAAGATTGGGTGAAAAAAAATTTGCTGGTATTTCCGAAACTCCTTATTTCTTAGAAGCTTGGCAACCCCTCTCAATGAAAGTGCTTTTCCACAGTCTGTGCCTAGGGCTAATTGAAGAGGAAACAAACCATAGAGAAAAAACTGAGAACTCCTTTATTTTGTCAAGTTTCAAAGAGCTACTACAAACCATGTTGGATTTAGAGATCCAAATTCATCTATCTATATAGGAGAGAACAGAGTGAAACCAAAATATAAAAACTGGTACTGTAGACGAACGCTTAAGTACACCAACTAAATTTGGTGAGCCAAGTTGGATTTGTGTACGGATCATTACCACGAAGTATCATCAAGATTGGGTGAAAAAATATTTGCTGGTGTTTCGGAAACTCGTTGTTTCTTAGAAGCTTGGCAACCCCTCTCAATGAAAGTGCTTTTCCACAGTGTGTGCCTAGGGCTACTTGAAGAGGAAACAAACCATAGAAACAAAACTGGGAACTACTTTTTTTGTCAAGTTTCAAAGTGCTACTACATATCATGTTAGAATATGAGTTCCAAATTCATCTATCTATATAGGAGAGAACAGAGGGAAACCTAAATATAAGAACTGCTACTGTAGTCGAACGCTTTAAACTAGAAGAAAAAGGTTGGTGAGCAAAGTGGGATTTGTGTACTTATGATTACCACCACGTATCATCAAGATTGGGTGAAAAAAAAATTTGCCGGTATTTCAGAAACTGTTTATTTCTTAGAAGCTTGGCAACCCCTCTCAATGAAAGTGCTTTTCCACAGTCTGTGCCTAGGGCTACTTGAAGAGGAAACAAACCATAGAGACAAAACTGAGAACTCCTTTATTTTGTAAAGTTTCCAAGAGCTACTACAAACTATGTTGGATTTAGAGTTCCAAATTCATATATCTAAATAGGGGAGAACAGAGGGAAACCTAAATATAAAAACTGCTACTGTAGACGAACACTTCAACCTAGAAGAACACAATTTGGTGAGCTAAGTGGGATTTGTGTGCTGAGAATTATCACCACGTATCATAAAGATTGGGTGAAAAAATATTTTCTGGTATTTCGGAAACTCGTTATTTCTTAGAAGCTTGGCAACCCCTCTCAATGAAGTGCTTTTCCACAGACTCTGCTTAGGGCTACTTAAAGAGGAAATAAATAATAGAGACAAAACTGAGAACTACGTTGTGGTCAAGTTTCAAAGAGCTACTACAAACCATGTTGGATTTAGAGTTCCAAATTCATCTATCTATATAGGAGAGAAGAGAGGGAAACCTAAATATAAAAACTGCTACTGTAGACGAACGCTTTAACACAGAAGAACACAATTTTGAGCCAAGTGGGATTTTTGTACTGATCATTACCACCACGTATCATCAAGATTGGGTTACAAAAAATATTTGCTGAAATTCGGAAACTCGTAATTTCTTGGAAGCTTGGCAACCCCTTTCAATGAAAGTGCTTTTCCACAGTCTCTGCTTAGGGCTACATGAAGAGGAAACAAATCATAGAGACAAAACTGAGAACTCCTTTATTTTGTCAAGTTTCAAAGAGCTACTACAAACCATGTTGGATTTAGAGTTCCAAATTCATCTATCTATATAGGAGAGAACAGAGGGAAACCCAAAAATATAAACTGCTACTGTAAACGAACGCTTCATGCTAGAGGAACAAATTTTGGTGAGCCAAGTGGGATTTGTGTACTTGTCATTACCACCACGTATCATCAAGATTGGGTGAAAAAATATTTGCAGGTATTTCGGAAACTCGTAATTTCTTGGAAGCTTGGCAACCCTTCTCAAAGAAAGTCCTTTTCCACAGTCTCTGCTTAGGGCTACTTAAAGAGGAAACAAATCATAGAGACAAAGCTGAGAACTACGTTTTGTTCAAGTTTCAAAGAGCTACTACAAACCATGTTGGATTTAGAGTTCCAAATTCATCTGTCTATATAGGAGAGAACATAGGGAAACGAAAATATAAAAACTGCAACAGTAGACGAACGCTTCAACATAGAAGAACAAAATTTGGTGAGCCAAGTGGGATTTCTATACTGATCATTACCATCAAATATCATCAAGATTGGGTGAAAAAATATTTGCTGGTATTTCGGAAAATCGTTATTTCTTAGAAGCTTGGAAACCCCTCTCAATGAAAGTGCTTTTCCACAGTCTCTGCTTAGGGCTTCTTAAAGAGGAAATAAATAATAGAGACAAAACTGAGAACTCCTTTATTTTGTCATGTTTCAAAGAGCTACTACCAACCATGTTGGATTTAGAGTTCCAAATTCATCTATCTATATAGGAGAGAACAGAGGGAAACCTAAAAATATAAACTGCTACTGTAAACGAACGTTTCAAGCTAGAGGAACAAAATTTGGTGAGCCAAGTGGTTTTTGTGTACTTGTCATTACCACCACGTATCATCAAGATTGGGTGAAAAAATCTTTGCTTTTATTTCCGAAACTCGTAATTTCTTGGAAGCTTGGAAACTCCTTTCAATGAAAGTGCTTTTCCACAGTCTCTGCTTAGGGCTACTTGAAGAGGAAACAAACCATAGAGACAAAACTGAGAACTACATTTTTTGTCAAGTTTCAAAGAGCTAGTACAAACCATGTTGGATTTAGAGTTCCAAATTCAACTATCTATATAGGAGAGAACAAAGGGAAACCTAAATATAAAAACTATTACTGTAGACGAACGCTTCAACCTAGAAGAACACAATTTGGTGAGCCAAGGGGGATTTGTGTACTGATCATTACCACCACGTATCATGAAGTTTGGGTTAAAAAATATTTGCTGGTATTTCGGAAACTCGTTATTTCTTAGAAGCTGGCAACCACTCTCAATGAAAGTGCTTTTCCACAGTCTGTTCCTAGGGCTACTTGAAGAGGAATCAAACCATAGAGACAAAACTGAGAACTACTTTATTTTGTCAGTTTTCACAGAGCTACTACAAACCATGTTGGATTTAGAGTTCCAAATTCATCTATCTATATAGTAGAGAACAGAGGGAAACCAAAAAATATAAACTGCTACTGTAAACGAATGCTTCAAGCTAGAGGAACAAAATTTGGTGACCAAGTGGGATTTGAGTACCCATCATTACCACCAAGTATCATCAAGATTGGGTGAAAAAATATTTGCTGACATTTCAGAAACTCGTTCTTTCATGGAAGCTTGGCAACCCCTTTCAATGAAAGTGCTTTTTAACAGTCTGTGCGTAGGGCTAATTGAAGAGGAAACAAATCATAGAGGCAAAAATTGAGAACTACTTTATTTTGTCAAGTTTCAAAGAGCTACTACAAACTATGTTGGATTTAGTGTTCCAAATTCATCTATTTATATGAGAGAAAACATAGTGAAACCTACATATAAAAACTGCTACTGTAGACGAACGATTCAACCCAGTAGAACACAACTTTGAGCCAAGTGGGAATTGTGTACTGTTCAACACCACGTATCATCGAGATTGGGTGAAAAAATATTTGCTGGTATTTCGGAAACTCGTTATTTCTTGGAAGCTTGGCAACCCCTTTCAATGAAAGTGCTTTTCCACAGTCTCTGTTTAGGGCTACTTGTAGAGGAAACTAATCATAGAGACAAAACTGAGAACTCCTTTATTTTGTCAAGTTTCAAAGAGCTACTACAAACCATTTTGGATTTAGAGTCCAAATACATCTATCTATATAGGAGAGAACAGAGAAAAACCTAAAAATATAAACTGCTACTGTAAACTAACGCATCAAGCTAGAGGAACAAAATTTGGTGAGCCAAGTGGGATTTGTGTACCCATCATTACGACCAATTATCATCAAGATTGGATGAAAAAATATTTGCTGGTATTTCGGAAACTCGTTATTTTTGGAACCTTGGCAATCCCTTTCAATGAAAGTGCTTTTAAACAGTCTGTGCCTAGGGCTAATTGAAGAGGAAAAAAACCATAGAGACATAATTGAGAACTACTTTATTTTGTCAAGTTTCAAAGGGCTACTACAAACCATGTTGGATTTAGAGTTCCAAATTCATCTATCTATATACGAGAGAACAGAGGGAAACTAAATATAAAAACTGCTACTGTAGACGAACGCTTCAACCCAAAAGAACACAATTTAGAGCCACGTGGGATTTGTGTACTGATCATTAACATCACGTATCATCAAGATTGGGTTAAAAAAAAATTGCTGCTATTTCGGAAACGCATAATTACTTGGAAACTTGGCAACCCCTTTCAATGAAAGTGCTTTTCCACAGTATCTGCTTAGGGCTACTAAAAGAGGAAAGAAATCATAGAGACAAAATGAGAACTCCTTTATTATGTCAAGTTTCAAAGAGCTACTACAAACCATTTTGGATTTAGAGTTCCAAAATTATCTATTTATATAAGAGAGAACAGAGTGAAACCTACATGTAAAAACTGCTATTGTAGAGAATGCTTCAACCTAGAAGACCAAAATTTGGTGAGCCAAGTGGGATTTCTGTACTTGTCATTATAACCACGTATCATCAAGATTGGGTGAAAAAATATTTGCTGGTATTTCAGAAACTCGTAATTTTTGAAGCTTGGCAACCCCTTTCAAAGAACGTGCTATTCCAAAGTCCGTGACTAGGGCTACTTGAAGAGGAAACAAACCATAGAGACAAAACTGAGAAATACTTTTTTTTTGTCAAGTTTCAGAGAGCTACTACAAACCATGTTGCATTTAGAGTTCCAAATTCATCTATCTATATAAGAGATAAGAGAGTGAAACCTAAATATAAAAACTGCTACTCTAGCCGAACGCTTACCTAGAAGAACAAAATTTGGTGAGCCAAGTGGGATTTGTGTACTGATCATTACAACCAAGTATCAGCAAGATTGAGTGAAAAAATATTTGCTGGTATTTTGGAAACTCGTGATTTCTTAGAAGCTTGGCAACCCCTCTCAAAGAAAGTGCTTTTCCACAGTCTCTGCTTAGGGCTACAAAAAAAAAAAAAAAAAACAAATCTTAGAGACAAAACTGAGAACTCCTTAATTTTGTCAAGTTTCAAAGAGCTACTACAAACCATGTTGGATTTGGAGTACCAAATTCATCTATCTATATAGGAGAGAAGAGAGGGAAACCTAAATATAAAAACTGCTACTGTAGACGAACGCTTTAACCCAGAAGAACACAATGTTTAGCCAAGTGGGATTTGTGTACTGTTCAATACCACCACGTATCATCAAGATTGGGTTAAAAAAATATTTGCTGGTATTTCGGAAACTCGTAATATCTTGGAAGCTTGGCAACACTTTTCAAAGAAAGTGCTTTTCCACAGTCTCTGCTTAGGGCTACTTGAAGAGGAAAAAAATCATAGAGACAAAACTGAGAACTCCTTTATTTTGTCAAGTTTCAAAGAGCTACTACAAACCATGTTGGATTTAGAGTTCCAAATTCATCTATCTATATAGGAGAGAACACAGTGAAACCTAAAAATATAAACTGCTTGTGTAAACGAACGCTTCAAGCAAGAGGAACAAAATTTGGTGAGCTAACTGGGATTAGTATACTGATAATTACCACCACGTATCATCAAGATTGGATGAAAAAATATTTGCTGGTATTTCGGAAACTCATTATTTCTTAGAAGCTTGGCAACCCCTCTCAATGAAAGTGCTTTTCGACAGTCTGTTCCTAGGGCTACTTGAAGAGGAAACAAACCATAGAGAAAAAACTGAGAACTACTTTATTTTGTCAAGTTTCAAAAAGCGACTACAAACCATGTTGGATTTAGAGTTCCAAATTCATCTATCTATATAAGAGAGAACAGAGGGAAACCTACATATAAAAACTGCTACTGTAGACGAACGCTTCAACCTACAAGAACACAATTTGATGAATCAAGTGGGATTTGTGTACTTGTCATTACCACGAAGTATGATCAAGATTGGGTGAAAAATTATTTTCTGGTATTTCGGAAACTCGTAATTTTTTGGAAGCTTGGCAACCCCTTTCAATGAACGTGCTTTGCCACAGTCTATGCCTAGGACTACTTGAAGAGGAAACAAACCATAGAGACAAAACTGAGAACTACTTTTTTTTGTCAAGTTTCAAAGAGCTACTAAAAACCATGTTGGATTAGAATTCCAAATTCATCTATCTATATAGGAGAGAACAGAGTGAAACCTAAAAATATAAAATGCTACTGTAAACGAACGCTTCCAGCTAGAGGAACAAAATATGGTGAGCCAAGTGGGATTTGTGTACTTGTCATTACCACCACGTATCATCAAGATTGGGTGAAAAAATATTTGCTGGTATTTCGGAATCTTGTATAATTCTTGGAAGCTTGGCAGCCCCTTTCAATGAACGTGCTTTTGCACAGTCTATGCCAAGGGCTACTTGAAGAGGAAACAAACCATAGAGACAAAACTGAGAACTACTTTATTTTGTCAAGTTTCAAAGAGCTACTACAAACCATGTTGGATTTAGAGTTCCAAATTCATATATCTATGTAGGAGAGAACAGAGTGAAACATAAAAATAAAAACTGCTACTGTAAACGAATGCTTCAACCTACAAGAACAAAATTTGGTGAGCCAAGTGGGATTTGTGTACTTCTCATTACCATAACGTATCATCAAGATTGAGTGAAAAAATATTTGCTGGTATTTCGGAAACTCGTAATTTCTTGGAAGCTTGGGAGGCCCGTTCAATGTAAATGCTTTTCCACAGTCTGTGCTTAGGGCTACTTGAAGAGGAAACAAATCATAGAGACAAAACTGAGAACTACTTTTTTTTTAAAGTTTCAAAGAGCTACTACAAACCATGTTGGATTTAGAGTTCCAAATTCATCTATCTATATAGGAGAGAACAAAGTGAAACCTAAAATTAAAAACTGCTACTGAAAACGAATGCTTCAACCTAGAAGAACAAAAGTTGGTCAGCCAAGTGGGATTTGTGTACTTGTCATTACCACCACGTATCATCAATATTGGGTTACAAAATATTTGCTGGTATTTCGGAAACTCATAATATCTTGGAAGCTTGGCAACCCCTTTCAATGAACGTGCTTTACCACAGTCTATGCCTAGGGCTACTTTAAGAGGAAACAAACCATAGAGACCAAACTGAGAACTTCTTTATTTTGTCAAGTTTCAAAAAGCTACTACAAACCATGTTGGATTTAGAGTTCCAAATTCATCTATTTAATGAGAGAAAACAGAGTGAAACCTTCGTATAAAAACTGCTCCTGTAGACGAACTCTTCAACCTACAAGAACACAATTTGGTGAGCCAAGTGGGATTTGTGTACTGATCATTACCACCACGTATCATCAAGATTGGGTGAAAAAATATTTGCTGACATTTCGGAAACTCGTTATTTCTTGGAAGCTTGGCAGCCCCGTTCAATGAAAATGCTTTTCCACAGTCTCTGCTTAGGGCTACTTGAAAAGGAAACAAATCATAGAGACAAAACTGAGAACTACTTTTTTTCTCATGTTGCAAATAGCTACTAAAAAACATGCTGGATTAGAATTCCAAATTCATCTATCTATATAGGAGAAAAGAGAGGGAAACCTAAAAATATAAAATGCTACTGTAAACGAACGCTTCAAGCTAGAGGAACAAAATTTGGTGAGCCAAGTGGGATTTGTGTACTTGTCATTACCACCACGTATCATCAAGATTGGATTACAAAATATTTGCTGGTATTTCGGAATCTTGTAATTTCTTGGAAGCTTGGCAACCCCTTTCAGTGAAAGTGCTTTTCCACAGTCCGTGCCTAATGCTAATTGAAGAGGAAACAAGCCGTAGAGACAAAACTGAGAACTACATTATTTTGTGAAGTTTCAAAGAGCTACTACAAACCATGCTGGATTTAGAGTTCCAAATTCATCTATCTATATAAGAGAGAACAGAGTGAAACCTACATATAAATACTGCTACAGTAGACGAACGCTTCAACCTAGAAGAACACAATTTGGTGAGCCAAGTGGGATTTGTGTACTGATCATTACCACCACGTATCCTGTAGATTGTGTGAAAAAATATTTGCTGGTATTTCGGAAACTCGTTATTTCTTAGAAGCTTGGCAACCCCTCTAAATGAAAGTGCTTTTCCACAGTCTGTGCCTAGGGCTACTTGAAGAGGAAACAAACCATAGAGACAACTCTGAGAACTACTTTATTTTGTCAAGTTTCACAGAGCTAGTACTAACCATGTTGGATTTAGAGTACCAAATTCATCTATCTATATAGTAGAGAACAGAGGGAAACCAAAAAATATAAACTGCTACTGTAAACGAACGCTTCAAGCTAGAGGAACAAAATTTTGTGAGCCAAGTGGGATTTGTGTACCCATCATTACCACCAAGTATCATCAAGATTGTGTGAAAAAATATTTGCTGACATTTCGGAAACTCGTTATTTCATGGAAGCTTGGCAACCCCTTTCAATGAAAGTGCTTTTAAACAGTCTGTCCCTAGGGCTACTTGAAGAGGAAACAAACCCTAGAGACAAAACTGAGAACTACTTTATTTTTCGAGTTTCACAGAGCTACTACAAACCATTTTGGATTTAGAGTTCCAAATTCATCTATCTATATAAGAGAGAACAGAGTGAAACCTACATATAAAAACTGCTACTGTAGACGAACGCTTCAACCTGCTAGAACACAATTTGGTGAGCCAAGTTTGAATGTGTACTGATCATTACCACCACGTATCATCACGATTGGGTGAACAAATATTTGCTGGTATTTCAGAAAGTCGTTATTTCTTAGAAACTTGGCAACCCCTCTCAATGAAAGTGCTTTCCCACAGTCCATGCCTAGGGCTACTTGAAGAGGAATCAAACCATAGAGACAATACTGAGAACTCTTTTATTTTGTCAAGTTTCAAAGAGCTACTACAAACCATGTTGGATTTAGAGTTCCAAATTCATCAATCTATATAGGAGAAAACAGAGGAAAACCTAAATATAAAAACTGCTACGGTAGACGAACGTTTCAACGTAGAAGAACAAAATTTGGTGAATCAAGTGGGATTTGTGTACCCATCATTACCACCAATTATCATCAAGATTGGATGAAAACATATTGGCTGGTATTTCGGAAACTCGTTATTTCATGGAAGCTTGGCATCCCCTTTCAAAGAAAGTGCTTTTAAACAGTCTGTGCCAAGGGCTACTTGAAGAGGAAAAAAACCATAGATAGAAAATTGAGAACTACTTTATTTTCTCAAGTTTCAAAGAGGTACTACAAACCATGTTGGATTTAGAGTTCCAAATTCATCTATCTATATAGGAGAGAACAGAGGGAAACCTAAATATAAAAACTGCTACTGTAGACGAACGCTTCAACCCAGAAGAACACAATTTTGAGCCAAGTGGGACTTGTGTTCTGATCATTACCACCACGTATCATCAAGATTGGGTTAAAATAATACTTGCTGGTATTTCGGAAACTCGTAATTTCTTGGAAGCTTGGCAATCCCTTTCAATGAAACTGCTTTTCCACAGTCTCTGCTTATGGCTACTTGAAGAGGAAACAAGTCATAGAGACAAAACTGAGAACTCCTTTATTTTGTGAAGTTTCAAAGAGCTACTACAAACCATGTTGGATTTAAAGTTCCAAATTCATCTATCTATATAGGCTAGAACAGAGGGAAACCTCAAAATATAATCTGCTACTGTAAACGAACGCTTCAAGCGAGAGGAACAAAATTTGGTGAGCCAAGTGGGAATTGTGTACCCATCATTACCACCAATTATCATCAAGATTGGATGAAAACATATTTGCTGGTATTTCAGAAACTCGTTATTTCATGGAAGCTTGGCAACCCCTTTCAATGAAAGTGCTGTTAAACAGTCTGTGCCTAGGGCTACTTGAAGAGGAAAAAAACCATAGAGACAAAATTGAGAACTACTTTATTTTTCAAGTTTCACAGAGCTACTACAAACCATGTTGGATTTAGAGTACCAAATTCATCTATCTATATAGTAGAGAACAGAGGGAAACCAAAAAATATAAACTGCTACTCTAAACGAACGCTTCAAGCTAGAGGAACAAAATTTGGTGAGCCAAGTGGGATTTGTGTACCAATCATTACCATCAAGTATCATCAAGATTGGGTGAAAAAATATTTGCTGACATTTCGGAAACGCGTAATTTCTTGGAAGCTTGGCAACCCCTATCAATGAAAGTGCTTTTCCACAGTCTCTTCTTAGGGCTACTTGAAGAGGAAACAAATCATAGAGACAAAACTGAGAACTACTTTTTTTTGTTAAGTTTCAAAGAGCTACTAAAAACCATGTTAGATTTAGAATTCCAAATTCATATATCTATATAGGAGAGAACAGGGAAACCTAAAAATATAAAATGCTACTGTAAACGAACGCTTCAAACTAGAAGAACAATATTTGGTGAGCCAAGTGGGAATTTTGTACCTATCCTTACCACCAAGTATCATCAAGATTGGGTGAAAACATATTTGCTGGTGTTTTGGAAACTCGTTATTTTTTGGAAGCTTGGCAACCCCTTTCAATGAAAGTGCTTTTCCACAGTCTGTGCCGAGGACTACGTGAAGAGGAAGCAAACCGTAGAGACAAAACAGAGAACTACATTATTTTTTCAAGTTTCAAAGAGCTACTACAAACCATACTGGATGTAGAGTTCCAAATTCATCTATCTATATAAGAGAGAACAGAGTGAAACCTACATATAAATACTGCTACAGTAGACGAACGCTTCAAACCTAGAAGAAGAGAATTTGGTGAGCCAAGTGGGATTTGTGTACTGATCTTTACCACCCCGTATCAAGTAGATTGTGTGAAAATATATTTGCTGGTATTTCGGAAGCTCCTTATTTCTTAGAAGATTGGCAACCCCTCTCAATGAAAGTGCTTTTCCACAGTCTGTGCCTAGGGCTACTTGAAGAGGAAACAAACCATAGAGACAAAACTGAGAACTACTTTAGTTTGTCAAGTTTCTAAGAGCTACTACAAACCATGTTGGATTTAGAGTTCCAAATTCATCTATCTATATATTAGAGATCAAAGTGAAACCTAAAAATAAAAAATGCTACTGTAAACGATCGCTTCAACCTAGAAGCACAAAATTTGGTGAGCCAAGTGGTCTTTGGGTACTTGTCATTACCACCACGTATCATCAAGATTGGGGTGAAAAATATTTGCTGGTATTTCAGAGAATCCTAATTTCTTGGAAGCTTGGCAGCCCCGTTAATTAAAATGCTTTTACACAGTCTCTGCTTAGGGCTACTTGAAGAGAAAACAAATCATAGAGACAAACCTGAGAACTATTTTTTTTTGTCAAGTTTCAAAGAGCTACTACAAACCATGTTGGATTTAGAGTTCCAAATTCATCTATCTATATAAGAGAGAACAGAGTGAAACCTACATATAAATACTGCTACAGTAGACGAACGCTTCAACCTAGAACACAATTTGGTGAGCCAAGTGGGATTTGTGTACTGATCATTACCACCACGTATCATGAAGATTGTGTGAAAAAATATTTGCTGGTTTTTCGAAAACTCGTAATTTCTTGGAAGCTTGGCAACCCCTTTCAATGAAAGTGCTTTTCCACAGTCTCTCCTTAGGGATACTTGAAGAGGAAACAATTCATAGAGACAAAACTGAGAACTACTTTTTTTTGTCAAGTTTCAAATAGCTACTACAAACCATGTTGGATTTACAGTTCCAAATTCATCTATCTATATAGGAGAGAACAGTGGAAAACCTAAATATAAAAACTGCTACTGTAGAAGAACATTTCAACCTAGAAGAACAAAATTTGGTGAGCCAAGAGGGACTTGTGTAATGATCAATACCACCAAGTATGATCAAGATTGGGTGAAAAAATATTTGCTGATATTTCGGAAACACGTTATTTCTTAGAAGCTTGGCAACCCCTTTCAATGAAATTGCTTTTCCACAGTCTGTGCCTAGGGCTACTTGAAGAGGAAACAAACCATAGAGACAAAACTGAGAATTACTTTATTTTGTCAAGTTTCAAAAGGCTACTACAAGCCATGTTGGATTTAGAGTTCCAAATTCATCTATCTATATAAGAGAGAACATAGTGAAACCTACATATAAAAACTGCTACTGTAGACGAACACTTCAACCTACAAGAACACAATTTGGTGAGCCAAGTGGGATTTGTGTACTGATCGTTACCTCCACGTATCATCAAGATTGGGTGAAAAAATATTTGCTGGTATTTCGGAAACTCGTTATTTCTTAGAAGCTTGGAAACCCCTCTCAATGAAAGTGCTTTTCCACACTCTGTGCCTAGGGCTACTTGAAGAGGAAACAAACCATAGAGACAAAACTGAGAACTCCTTTATTTTGTCAAGTTTCAAAGAGCTACTACAAACCATGTTGGATTTAGTGTTCTAAATTCATCTATCTATATAGGAGAGAACAGAGTTAAACCTAGAAATAAAAACTGCTCCTGTAAACGAACGCTTCAAACTAGAAGAATAAAATTTCGTGAGCAAAGTGGGACTTGTGTACTGATCATTACCACCACGTATCATCAACACTGGGTGAAAAAATATTTGCTGCTATTTCGGAAATGCGTAATTTCTTGGAAGCTTGGAAACCCCTTTCAATGAAAGTGCTTTTCCACAGTCTGTGCCTAGGGCTACTTGAAGAGGAAACAAACCATAGAGACAAAACTAGGAACTACTTTATTTTGTCAAGTTTCAAAGAACTACTACACACCATGTTGGATTTAGAGTTCCAAATTCATCTATCTATATAAGAGAGAACAGAGTGAAATGTACATATAAAAACTGCTACTGTAGACGAACGCTTCAACCTAGAAGAACACAATTTGGTGAGCCAATTGGGATTTGTGTACTGATCATTACCAGCACGTATCATCAAGACTGGGTGAAAAAATATTTGCTGGTATTTTGGAAACTCGTTATTTCTTAGAAGCTTGACAACCCCTCTCTATGAAATTGCTTTTCCACAGTCTGTGCCTAGGGCTACTTGAAGAGGAAACAAACCATAGAGACAAAACTGAGAACTACTTTTTTTTGTCAAGTGTCAAAGAGCTACTACAAACCATGTTGGATTTAGAGTTCCAAATTCATCTATCTATATAGGAGAGAACAGAGTGTAACCTACATATAAAAACTGCTACTGTAAACGAACGCTTCAACCTAGAAGAACAAAATTTGGTTAGCCAGTGGGATATGTGTCCTGATAATTACCACCAAGTATCATCAAGATTGGGTGAAAAAATATTTGCTGGTATCTCGGAAACTCGTAATTTCTTGGAAGCTTGGCAACCCCTTCAATGAAAGTGCTTTTCCACAGTCTGTGCCTAGGCCTACTTGAAGAGGAAACAAACCATAGAGACAAAACTGAGAACTCCTTTATTTTGTCAAGTTTCAAAGAACTACTAAAAACCATGTTGGATTTAGAGTTCCAAATTCCTCTATCTATATAAGAGAGAACAGAGTGAAACCTACTTGTAAAAACTGCTACTGTAGACGAACGCTTCAACCTAGAAGAACACAATTTGGTGAGCCAATTGGGAATTGTGTACTGATCATTACCACCACGTATCATCAAGATTGGGTGAAAAAATATTTGCTGGTATTTCGGAAACTCGTTATTTCTTAGAAGCTTGGCAACCACTCTCAATGAAAGTGCTTTTCCACAGTCTGTGCCTAGGGCTACTTGAATAGGAAACAAACCATAGACACAAAACTGAGAACTACTTTTTTTTGTCAAGTGTCAAAGAGCTACTACAAACCATGTTGGATTTAGAGTTCCATATTCATCTATCTATATAGGAGAGAACAGAGTGAAATCTAAAAATAAAAACTGCTACTGTAAACGAACGCTTCAACCTACAAGAACAAAATTTTTGAGACAAGTGGGATTTGTGTACTTGTCATTACCACCAAGTATCATCAAGATTGGGTGAAAAAATATTTTCTGGTATTTCGGAAACTCGTAATTTCTTGGAAGCTTGGCAACCCCTTTCAATGAAAGTGCTTTTTCACAATCTCTGCTTAGATCTACTTGAAGAGGAAACAAATCATAGATACAAAACTGAGAACTGCTTTATTTTGTCAAGTTTCAAAGTGCTACTACAAACCATGTTGGATTTAGAGTTCCAAATTCATCTATCTATATAGGAGAGAACAGAGGGAATCTTAAAAATATAAACTGCTACTGTAAACGAATGCTTCAACATAGAAGAACAAAATTTGGTGAGTCAAGTGGGATTTGTGTACCGATCATTACCAAAGTGTCATCAAGATTGGGTGAAAAAAATATTTGCTGGTATTTCGGAAACTCGTAATTTCTTGGAAGCTTGGCAACCCCTTTCACTGAAAGTGCTTTTCCACAGTCTGTGCATAGGGCTACTTGAAGAGGAAACAAACCATAGAGACAAAACTGAGAACTCCTTTATTTTGTCAACTTACAAAAAGCTACTACAATCCATGTTGGATTCAGAGTTCCAAATTCATCTATCTATAGAAGAGAGAACAGAGTGAAACCTACATATAAATACTGCTACTGTAGACGAACGCTTCAACTTAGAAGAACACAATTTGGTGAGCCAATTGGGATTTGTGTACTGTTCATTACCACCACGTATCATCAAGATTGGGTGAAAAAATTTTTGCTGGTATTTCGGAATCTCGTTATTTCTTAGAAGCTTGGCAACCCCTCTCAATGAAGTGCTCTTCCACGGTCTGGGCCTAGGGCTACTTGAATAGGAAACAAACCATAGACACAAAACTGAGAACTACTTTTTTTTGTCAAGTGTCAAAGAGCTACTACAAACCATGTTGGATTTAGAGATCCAAATTTATCTATCTATATAGGAGAGAACAGAGTGAAACCTAAAAATAAAAACTGCTACTGTAAACGAACGCTTCAACGTAGAAGAACAAAATTTGGTGAGCCAAGTGGGATTTGTGTACTTGTCATTACCACCAATATCATCAAGATTGGGTGAAAAAATATTTTCTGGTATTTCGGAAACTAGTAATTTCTTGGAAGCTTGGCAACCCCTTGCAATGAAAGTGCTTTTTCACAATCTCTGCTTAGAGCTATTGACGAGGAAACAAATCATAGAGACCAACCAGAGAACTCCTTTATTTTGTCAAGTTTCAAAGAGCTACTACAAACCATGTTGGATTTAGAGTTCCAAATTCATATATCTATATAGGAGAGAACAGAGTGAAACCTAAAAATAAAAACTGCTACTGTAAACGAACGCTTCAACCTAGAAGAACAAAATTTGGTGAGCCAAGTGGGATTTATGTACTTGTCATTACCACCAAGTATCATCAAGATTGGGTGAAAAAATATTTTCTGGTATTTCGGAAACTCGTAATTTCTTGGAAGCTTGGCAACCCCTTTCAATGAAAGAGCTTTTTCACAATCTCTGCTTAGAGCTACTTGAAGAGGAAACAAATCATAAATACAAAACTGAGAACTCCTTTATTTTGTCTAGTTTCAAAGAGCTACTACAAACCATGTTGGATTTAGAGTTCCAAATTCCTCTATCTATATAGGAGAGAACAGAGGGAATCCTAAAAATATAAACTGCTACTGTAAAGGAACGCTTCAACCTAGAAGAACACAATTTGGTGAGTCAATTGGGAATTGTGTACTGATCATTACCACCACGTATCATCAGGATTGGGTGAAAAAATATTTGCTGGTATTTCGGAGACTTGTTATTTTAGAAGCTTGGCAACCACTCTCAATGAAAGTGCTTTTCCACAGTCTGTGCCTAGGGCTACTTGAAGAGGAAACAAACCATAGACACAAAACTGAGAACTACTTTTTTTTGTCAAGTGTCAAAGAGCTACTACAAACCATGTTGGATTTAGAGATCCAAATTTATCTAACTATATAGGAGAGAACAGAGTGAAACCTAAAAATAAAAACTGCTACTGTAAACGAACGCTTCAACGTAGAAGAACAAAATTTGGTGAGCCAAGTGGGATTTGTGTAATTGTCATTACCACAAATATCATCAAGATTGGGTGAAAAAATATTTTCTGGTATTTCGGAAACTCGTAATTTCTTGGAAGCTTGGCAACCCCTTGCAATGAAAGTGCTTTTTCACAATCTCTGCTTAGAGCTACTTGACGAGGAAACAAATCATAGAGACCAACCAGAGAACTCCTTTATTTTGTCAAGTTTCAAAGAGCTACTACAAACCATGTTGGATTTAGAGTTCCAAATTCATATATCTATATAGGAGAGAACAGAGTGAAACCTAAAAATAAAAACTGCTACTGTAAACGAACGCTTCAACCTAGAAGAACAAAATTTGGTGAGCCAAGTGGGATTTGTGTACTTGTCATTACCACCACGTATCATCAAGATTGGGTGAAAAAATTTTTGCTGGTATTTCGGAATCTCGTTATTTCTTAGAAGCTTGGCAACCCCTCTCAATGAAGTGCTCTTCCACGGTCTGGGCCTAGGGCTACTTGAATAGGAAACAAACCATAGACACAAAACTGAGAACTACTTTTTTTTGTCAAGTGTCAAAGAGCTACTACAAACCATGTTGGATTTAGAGATCCAAATTTATCTATTTATATAGGAGAGAACAGAGTGAAACCTAAAAATAAAAACTGCTACTGTAAACGAACGCTTCAACGTAGAAGAACAAAATTTGGTGAGCCAAGTGGGATTTGTGTAATTGTCATTACCACCAATATCATCAAGATTGGGTGAAAAAATATTTTCTGGTATTTCGGAAACTCGTAATTTCTTGGAAGCTTGGCAACCCCTTGCAATGAAAGTGCTTTTTCACAATCTCTGCTTAGAGCTACTTGACGAGGAAACAAATCATAGAGACCAACCAGAGAACTCCTTTATTTTGTCAAGTTTCAAAGAGCTACTACAAACCATGTTGGATTTAGAGTTCCAAATTCATATATCTATGTAGGAGAGAACAGAGTGAAACCTAAAAATAAAAACTGCTACTGTAAACGAACGCTTCAACCTAGAAGAACAAAATTTGGTGAGCCAAGTGGGATTTGTGTACTTGTCATTACCACCAAGTATCATCAAGATTGGGTGAAAAAATATTTTCTGGTATTTCGGAAACTCGTAATTTCTTGGAAGCTTGGCAACCCCTTTCAAAGAAAGAGCTTTTTCACAATCTCTGCTTAGAGCTACTTGAAGAGGAAACAAATCATAGATACAAAACTGAGAACTCCTTTATTTTGTCTAGTTTCAAAGAGCTACTACAAACCATGTTGGATTTAGAGTTCCAAATTCCTCTATCTATATAGGAGAGAACAGAGGGAATCCTAAAAATATAAACTGCTACTGTAAAGGAGCGCTTCAACCTAGAAGAACACAATTTGGTGAGTCAATTGGGAATTGTGTACTGATCATTACCACCACGTATCATCAAGATTGGGTGAAAAAATATTTGCTGGTATTTCGGAGACTTGTTATTTTAGAAGCTTGGCAACCACTCTCAATGAAAGTGGTTTTCCACAGTCTGTGCCTAGGGCTACTTGAAGAGGAAACAAACCATAGAGACAAAACTGAGAACTACTTTTTTTTGTCAAGTGTCAAAGAGCTACTACAAACCATGTTGGATTTAGAGTTCCAAATTCATCTATCTATATAGGAGAGAACAGAGTGAAACCTAAAAATAAAAATTGCTACTGTAAACGAATGCTTCAAACTAGAAGAACAAAATTTGGTGAGCCAAGTGGGATTTGTGTACTTGTCATTACCACCAAGTATCATCAAGATTGGGTGAAAAAATATTTTCTGGTATTTCAGAAACTCGTAATTTCTTGGAAGCTTGGCAACCCCTTTCAATGAAAGTGCTTTTTCACAATCTCTGCTTAGAGCTACTTGAAGAGGAAACAAATCATAGATACAAAACTGAGAACTCCTTTATTTTGTCAAGTTTCAAATAGCTACTACAAACCATGTTGGATTTAGAGTTCCAAATTCATCTATCTATATAAGAGAGAACAGAGGGAATCTTAAAAATATAAACTGCTACTGTAAACGAATGCTTCAACATAGAAGAACAAAATTTCGTGAGTCATGTGGGATTTGTGTACTGATCATTACCACCAAGTCACATCAAGATTGGGGGAAAAAATATTTGCTGGTCTTTCGGAAACTCGTTATTTCTAAGAAGCTTGGCAACCCCTCTCAATGAAAGTGCTTTTCCACAGTCTGTGCCTAGGGCTACTTGAAGAGGAAACAAACCATAGAGAGAAAACTGAGAACTCTTTTATTTTGTCAAGTTTCAAAGAGCTACTAAAAACCAGGTTGGATTTAGAGTTCCAAATTCATCTATCTATATAGGACAGAACAGAGGGAAACCTAAAAATATAAACTGCTACTCTAAACGAACGCTTCAAACTAGAAGAACAAATTTTGGTGAGTGAAGTGGGATTTGTGTCCCGATCATTGCCACAAAGTATCACCAAGATTAGGTGAAAATATATTTCCTGGTATTTCGGAAACTCGTAATTTCTTGGAAGCTTGGCAACCCCTTTCAATGAAAGTGCTTTTCCACAGACTCTGCTTAGGGCTACTTGAAGAGGAATCAAACAGTGGAGACAAAACTGAGAACTCCTTTATTTTGTCAAGTCAAAGAGCTACTACAAACCATGTTGGGTTTAGAGTTCCAAATTAATCTATCAATATAGGTGAGAACAGAGGGAAACTGAAATATAAAAACTGCTATTGTTAACAAACACTTCAACCTAGAAGAACAAAATTTGGTGAGCCAAGTGGGATTTGTGTACTTGTCATTACCACCACGTATCATCAAGATTGGGTGAAAAAATATTTGCTGGAATTTCGGAAACTCGTAATTTCTTGGAAGCTTGGCAACCCCTTTCAATAAAAGTGCTTTTCCACAGACTCTGCATAAGGCTACTTGAAGAGGAAGCAAACCGTAGAGACAAAACACAGAACTACTTTTTTTTTTGTCAAGTTTCAAAGAGCTACTACAAACCATGTTGGATTTAGAGTTCCAAATTCATCTCTCTATATAGAGAGAACAGAGGGAGACCTAAAAATATAAACTGCTATTGTAAACGAACGCTTCAAAGGAGAAGAACAAAATTTGGTGAGTCAAGTGGGATTTGTGTACCGTACATTAGCACCACGTTTCATCAAGATTGGGTAAAAAAAATATTTGCTGGTATTTCGGAAACTCGTAATTTCTTGGAAGCTTGGCAAACCCTTTCAATGAAAGTGCTTTTCCACAGTCTCTGCTTTGGGCTGCTTGAAGAGGAAACAAACCATAGAGACAAAACTGAGAACTACTATATTTTGTCAAGTTTCAAAGAGCTACTACAAACCATGTTGGATTTAGAGTTCCAAATTCATCTATCTATATAGGACAGAACAGAAGAAAACCTAAAAATATAAACTGCTACTGTAAACGAACGCTTCAACCTAGAAGAACAAAATTTGGTGAGTGAAGTGGGATTTGTGTCCCCATCTTTACCACCAAGTATCATCAAGATTAGGTGAAAAAATATTTGCTGGTATTTCGAAAACTCGTTATTTCTTAGAAGCTTGGCAACCCCTCTCAACGAAAGTGCTTTTCCATTGTCTTTGCGTAGGGTTACTTTAAGAGGAAACGAATCATAGAGACAATACTGAGCACTTACTTATTTTGTCAAGTTTCAAAGAGCTACTACAAACATTGTTGGATTTAGAGTTCCAAATTCATCTATCTATATAGGAGAGAACAGAGGGAACCCTAAAAATAAAAACTGCTACTGTAAACGAACGCATCAACCTAGAAGAACAAAATTTGGTGCGTCAAGTATTATTTGTGTACCCATCATTACTACCAAGTGTCATCAAGATTGGGTGAAAAAATATTTGCTGGTATTTCGGAAACTCGTTATTTCTTGTAAGCTTGGCAACCCCTTTCAATGAAAGTGCTTTTCCACAGTCTCTGCTTTGGGCTACTTGAAGATTAAACAAACCATAGATACAAAACTGGGAACTACTATATTGTGTCAAGTTTCAAAGAGCTACTACAAACCATGTTGGATTTAGAGTTCCAAATTCTTCTATCTACATAGGAAAGAACAGAGGAAAACCTAAAAATATAAACTGCTACTTTAAACGAACACTTCAAATTAGAAGAACAAAATTTGGTGAGTGAAGTGGGATTTGTGTCCCCATGATTACCATCAAGTATCATCAAGATTAGGTGAAAAAATATTTGCTGGGATTTCGAAAACTCGTTATCTCTTAGAAGCTTGGCAACCCCTCTCAACGAAAGTGCTTTTCCACTGTCTGTGCCTAGGGTTACTTTAAAAGGAAATGAATCATAGAGACAATACTGAACACTTATTTATTTTGTCAAGTTTCAAAAAGCTACTACAAACCATGTTGGATTTAGAGTTCCAAATTCATCTATCTGTATAGGAGAGAACACAGGGAAACCTCAATATAAAAACTGCTACTGTAGACGAACGCTTCAACCTAGAAGAACACAATTTGATGAGCCAAGTGGGATTTGTGTACTGATCATTACCACCAAGTATCATCAATATTGGGTGAAAAAATATTTGCTGGTATTTCGGAAACTCCTTATTTCTTAGAAGCTTGGCAACCACTCTCAATGAAAGTGCTTTTCCACAGTCTGTGCCTAGGGCTACTTGAAGAGGAAACAAACCATCGAGACAAAACTGAGAAGTTCTTTTTTTTGTCAAATTTCAAAGAGCTACTACAAATCATGTTGGATTTAGAGTTCCAAATTCATCTATCTACATAGGAGAGAACAGAGTGAAACCTAAATATAAAAACTGATACTCTAGATGAACGCACAATCCTAGAAGAACAAAATTTGGTGAGCCAAGTGGGATTTGTGTACTGATCATTACCACCAAGTTACATCAAGATTGCGTGAGAAAATATTTGCTGTTATTTCGGAAACTCGTTATTTCTTAGAAGCTTGGCAACCACGCTCAATGAAAGTGCTTTTCCACAGTCTGTGCCTATGGCTACTTGAAGAGTAACCAAACCATAGAGACAAAACTGAGAACTACTTAATTTTGTCAAGTTTCAAAGAGCTACTACAAACCATGTTGGATTTAGAGTTCCAAATTCATCTATCTATATAGGAGAGAACAGAGTGAAACCTAAAAATAAAAAGTGAAAGTGTAAACAAACGCTTCAAAATAGAAGAACAAAATTTGGTGAGCCAAGTGGGATTTGTGTGCTTGTAATTACCACCATGTATCATCCAGATTGGGTGAAAAAAATATTTGCTGGTATTTCGGAAACTCGTAATTTCTTGGAAGCTTGGCAACCCCTTTCAATGAAAGTGCTTTTTCACAGTCTCTGCTTAAGGCTACTTGAAGAGGAAACAAACCATAGAGACAAAACTGAGAACTACTTTTTTTTCTCAAGTTTCACAGAGCATTACCACCAAGTATCATCAAGATTGGGTGAAAAAATATTTGCTGGTATTTCGGAAACTTGTTATTTCTTAGAAGCTTGGCAACGCCTTTCAATGAAAGTAATTTTCCACAGTCTGTGCCCAGTGCTACTTGAAGAGGAAACAAACCATTTAGAAAAAACTGAGAACTCCTTTATTTTGTCAAGTTTGAAAGAGCTACTACAAACCATGTTGGATTCAGAGTTCCAAATTCATCTATCAATATAGGAGAGAACAAATTGAAACCTAAAAATAAAAACAGCTACTGTAAACGAGCGCTTCAATCTAGAAGAACAAAATTTGGTGAGTCAAGTGGGATTTGTGTACCGATCATTACCAACAAGTATCATCAAGATTGGGTGAAGAAATATTTGCTGGTATTTCGGAAACCCGTAATTTCTTAAAAGCTTGGCAACCCCTCTCAAAGAAAGTGCTTTTCAGGAGTCTGTGCCTAGGGCGACTTTAAGAGGAAACAAACAAAGAGACTAAACTGAGAACTCCTTTATTTTGTCAAGTGTCAAGGAGCTACTACAAACCATGTTGGATTTAGAGTTCCAAATTCATCTAACTATATAGTAGACAACAGAGTGAAACCTAAATATAAAAACTGCTACTGTAGTCGAACGCTTCAACCTAGAAGAACACAATTTGGTGAGCCAAGTGGGATTTGTGAACTGGTCATTTCCACCACGTATCAACAAGATTGGGTGAAAAAGTATTTGCTGGTATTTCGGAAACTCGTTATTTCTTAGAAGCTTGGCAAACCCTCTCAATGAAAGTGCTTTTCCACAGTCTGTGCCGAGGGCTACTTGAAGAGGAAACAAACCACAGAGACTAATCTGAGAACTCCTTTATTTTGTCAAGTTTCAAAGAGCTACTACAAACCTTGTTGGATTTAGAGTTCCAAATTCATCTATTTATATAGAAGAAAACCGAGGGAAACCTAAAAATATAAACTGCCACTGTAGACGAACGCTTCAACCTAGAAGTCAAAATTTGGTGAGTCAAGTGGGATTTGTGTACCGATCATTACCACCAAGTATCATCAAGATTCGTTGAAAAAATATTTGCTGGTATTTCGGAAACTCGTTATTTTTTGGAAGCTTGGCAACCTCTATCAATGAAAGTGCTATTCCACAGTCTGTGCCTAGGGCTACTTGAAGAGAAAACAAACCATAGAGACAAAACTGAGAACTTCTTTATTTTGTCAAGTTTCAAAGAGCTACTACAAACCAGGTTGGATATAGAGTTCCCAATTCATCTCTCTATATAGGAGACAACAGAGGGAAACCAAAATATAAAAACTGCTACTGTAGACGAACGCTTCAACCTAGAAGAACACAATTTGGTGAGTCAGGTGGGATTTGTATACCGATCATTACCACTAAGTATCATCAGGATTGGATGAAAAAAAATTGGCTGGTATTTCGGAAACTATTTATTTCTTGGAAGCTTGGCAAACTCTCTCAATGAAAGTGCTTTTCCACAGTCTGTGCCTAGGGCTACTTGAAGAGGAAACAAACCATAGAGACAAAACTGAGAACTCCTTTATTTTGTCCAGTTTCAAAGAGCTACTACAAACCATGTTGAATTTAGAGTTCCAAATTCATCTATCTAAATAGGAGAGAACAGAGGGAAAACTAAATATATTAACTGCTACTGTAGACGAACGCTTCAATCTAGAAGAACAAAATTTGGTGAGCCAAGTGGGATTTGTGTACTGATCATCACCACCAAGGATCATCAAGATTGGGTGAAAAAATATTTGCTGGTATTTCGGAAACTCGTTATTTCTTAGAAGCTTGGCAACCCCTCTCATAGAAGTGCTTTTCCACAGTCTGTGCCTAGGGCTACTTGATGAGGAAACAAACCATAGAGAAAAAAATGAGAACTCTTTTATTCTGTCAAGTTTCAAAGAGCTACTACAAACCATGTTGGATTTAGAGTTCCAAATTAATCTATTTATATAGGGGACAACAAAGTGAAACCTCAAAATAAAAACTGCTATTGTAAACGAACGCTTCAACCTAGAAGAACACAATTTGGTGAGCCAACTGGCAATTGTGTACTGATCATTAATACCAAGTATCATCAAGACTGGCTGAAAAAATATTTGCTGGTATTTCGGAAACTCGTAATTTCTTGGAAGCTTGGCAACCCCTTATAAATGAAAGTGCTTTTCTTCATCTCTGCTTAGGGCTAATTGAAGAGGAAACAAAACATAGAGACAAAAGTGAGAACTACTTTATTTTGTGAAGTTTCAAAGAGCTACTACAAACCATGTTGGATTTAGAGTTCCAAATTCATCTATCTATATAGGAGAGAACAGATTGAAACCTAAATATAAAAACTGCTACTGTAGACGAAGGCTTCAACCTACAAGAACTAAATTTGGTGAGCCAAGTGGGATTTGTGTACTGATCATTACCACCAGGTATCATCAAGATTGGTGAAAAAATATTTGCTGGTATTTCGGGAACTCTTTATTTTAGAAGCTTGGAAAACCCTCTGAATGAAAGTGCTTTTCCACAGTCTATTCCTAGGGCTACTTGAAAAGGAAACAAACCATAGAGACAAAACTGAGAACTCCTTTTTTTGTCAAGTTTCAAAGAGCTACTACAAACCATGTTGGATTCAGAGTTCCAAATTCATCTATCAATATAGGAGTCAACAAATTGAAACCTAAAAATAAAAACAGCTACTGTAAAGAACGCTTCCATCTAGAAGAACAAAATTTGGAGTGGCAAGTGGGATTTGTGTCCTCATAATTCGCACCAAGTATCATCAAGATTGGGTGAAAAAATATTTGGTGGTATTTCGGAAACTCGTAATTTCTTGGAAGCATGGCAACCCATTTCAATGAAAGTGCTTTCCGCAGTCTCTGCTTAGAGCTACTTGAAGAGGAAACATCATAGAGACCAACCTCAGAACTCCTTTATTTTGTCAAGTTTCAAAGAGCTACTACAAACCATGTTGGATTTAGAGTTCCAAATTTATCTATCTATATAGGAGAGAACAGAGGGAAACCAAAAAAATATTAACTTCTATGTAAACGAACGCTTCAACCTAGAAGAAAAAAATTGGGTGAGTCAAGTGGGGTTTGTGTACCGATCATTACCACCAAGTATCATCAAGATTGGGTGAAAAAATATTTGCTGGTATTTCGGAAACTCGTAATATCCTGGAAGCTTGGCAACCCCTTTCAATGAAATTGCTTTCCACAGTCTCTGCTTAGGGCTACTCGAAGAAGAAACAAATCATAGAGATAAAACTGAGAACTTCTTTATTTTGTCAAGTTTCAAAGTGCTACTACAAACCATGTTGGATTTAGAGTTCCAAATTCATCTATCTATGTAGGAGAGAACAGAGGGAAACCTAAAAATATAAACTGCTACTTTAAACGAACTCTTCAACCTAGAAGAACAGAATTTGGTTAGTCAAGTGGGATTTGTGTACCGATCATTACCACCAAGTATCATCAAGATTGGGTGAAAAAAATATTTGCTGGTATTTCGGAATCTCGTTATTTTTTAGAAGCTTGGCAACCCCTCTCAAGGATTGTGCTTTTCCACAGTCTGTCCCTGGGCTACTTGAAGAGTAACAAACCATAGAGACAAAACGGAGAACTACTTTTTTTTGTCAAGTGTGAAAGTGGTACTACAAACCATGTAGGATTTAGAGTTCCAAATTCATCTATCTATTTAGGAGGGAACACAGGGAAACCTAAATATAAAAACTGCTTCTGTAGACGAACACTTAAACCTAGAAGAACAAAATTTGGTGAGCCAAGTGGGATTTGTGTACTTGTCGTATCCACCACGTATCATCAAGATTGGGTGAAAAAATATTTTCTGGTATTTCGGAAACTCGTTATTTCTTGGAAGCTTGGCAACCCCTCTCAATGAAAGTGCTTTTCCACAATCTGTGCATAGGGCTACTTAAAGAGGAAACAAACCATCGAGACAAAACTGAGAACTCCTTTATTTTGTCAAGTTTCAAAGAGCTACTACAAACCATGTTGGATTTAGAGTTCCAAATTCATCTATCTATATAGGAGAGAACAGAGTGAAACCTAAAAATAAAAACTACTACTGTAAACGAACGCTCCAACCTAGAAGAACAAAATTTGGTGAGCCAAGTGGGATTTGTGTGCTTGTCATAACCACCACGTATCATCCAGATTGGGTGAAAAAATATTTGCTGGTATTTCGGAAACTCGTAATTTCTTGGAAGCTTGGCAACCCCTTTCAATGAAAGTGCTTTTCCACAGTCTCTGCTTAGGGCTACATGAAGAGGAAACAAACCATAAAGACAAAACTGAGAACTACTGCTTTATTTGAAGGTTCAAAGAGCTACTACGAACCGTGTTGGATTTAGAGTTCCAAATTCATCTATCTATATAGGAGAGAACAGAGGGAATTCTAAAAATATAAACTGCTACTGTAAACGAACGCTTCAAACTAGAAGATCAAAATTTGGTGAGTCAAGTGAAATTTGTTTACCGATCAATACCACCAAGTATCATCAAGATTGGGTGAAAAAATATTTGCTGGTTATTCGGAAACTCGTTATTTCTTGGAAGCTTGGCAATCCATCTCAATGAAAGTTCTTTTCCAGAGTCTGTGACAAGGGCTACATGAAGAGGAAACAAACCATCGAGACAAAACTGAGAAGTCCTTTATTTTGTCAAGTTTCAAAGAGCTAATACAAGCCATGTTGGATTCAGAGTTCCAAATTCATCTATCTATATAGGAGAGTACAGAGAAAAACCTACAAATATAAACTGCTACTGTAAACAAACGCTTCAACCAAGAAGAACAACATTTGGTGAGCCCAGTGGGATTTGTGTACTTGTCATTACCACCACGTATCATCGAGATTGGGTGAAAAAATAATTGCGGGTGTTTCGGAAACTCGTCATTTTTTAGAAGCTTGGCAACCCCTCTCAATGAAAGTGCTTTTCCACAGTCTGTGCCTAGGGCTACTTGAAGTGGAAAAAAAAATAGAGACAAAACTGAGAACGTTTTTATTATGTCAAGTTTCAGAGAGCTACTACAAACCATGTTGGATTTAGAGTTCCAAATTCATCTATCAACATAGGATAGAACCGAGTGACACCTAAAAATATAAACTACTACTGTAAGTGAACGCTTCAACCTAGAAGAACAAAATTTGGTGAGCCAAGTGGGATTTGTGTACTTGTCATACCAACACGTATCATCAAGACTGGGTGAAAAAATATTTGCTGGTATTTCACAAACTCGTTATTTCTTGGAAGATTGGAAACCCCTCTCAATGAAAGTGCTTTTCCACAATCTGTGCATAGGGCTACTTGAAGAGGAAACAAATCATAGAGACAAAACTGAGAACTCCTTTATTTTGTCAAGTTTCAAAGAGCTACTACAAACCATGTTGGATTTAGAGTTCCAAATTCATCTATCTATATAGGAGAGAACAGAGTGAATCCTAAAAATAAAAACTGCTACTGTAAATGAACCCTTCAACCTAGAATAACAAAATTTTGCGAGCCAAGTGAGATATGTGTAGTGATCATTACCACCACGTATCATCAAGATTGGGTGAAAAAATATTTGCTGGTATTTCGGATACTCGTAATTTCTTGGAAGCTTGGCAACCCCTTTCAATGAAAGTGCTTTCCACAGTCTCTTCTTAGGGCTACTTGAACAGGAAACAAATCATAGAGACCGAACTGAGAACTCCTTTTTTTTGTCAAGTTTCAAAGAGCTACTACAAACCATGTTGGATTTAGAGTTCCAAATTCATCTATCTCTAAAGGAGAGAACAGAGCGAAACCTAAAAATAAAAACTGCTACTTTAAACGAACGCTTCAACCTACAAGAACACAATTTGGTGTGCCAATTGGGATTTGTGAACTGATCATTACCACCACGTATCATCAAGATTGGGTGAAAAAATATTTGCTGGTATTTCGGAAAATCGTTATTTCTTCGAAGCTTGGCAACCCCTCTAAATGAAAGTGCTTTTCCACAGTCTGTGCCTAGGGCTACTTGAAGAGGAAACAAACCATAGAGATAAAACTGAGAAGTACTTTTTTTTATCAAGTGTCAAAGAGCTACTACAAACCATGTGGGATTTAGAGTTCCAAATTCATCTATCTATATAGGAGAGAACAGAGGGAAACCTAAATATAAAACTGCTACTGTAGACGAACGCTTAAACCTAGAAGAACTAAATTTGGTGAGCCAAGTGGAATTGGTGTACTTGTCATTACCACCACGTATCATCAAGATTGGGGGAAAAATATTTGCTTGTATTTTGCAAACTCCTAATTTCTTGGAAGCTTCGCAACCCCTTTCAATGAAAGTGCTTTTCCACAGTCTCTGCTTAGGGTTAATTGAAGAGGAATCAAATCATAAAGAGAAAACTGAGAACTCTTTTATTTTGTCAGGTTTCAAAGAGCTACTACAAACCATGTTGGATTTAGAGTTCCAAATTCATCTATCTATATAGGAGAGAACCGAGGGAAACCTAAAAATTAAAACTGCTACTGTAAACGAACGCTTCAACCTAGAAGAACAAAATTTGGTGCACCAAGTGGGATATGTGTTCTTGTCATTACCACCACGTATCATCAAAATTGGGTGAAAAAATATTTGCTGGTATTTCGGAAATTCGTTATTTCTTAGAAGATTGCCAACCACTCTCAATGAAAGTGCTTTTCCACAGTCTGTGCCTTGGGCTACTTGAAGAGGAAACAAACCATAGAGACAAAACTGAGAACTCCTTTATTTTGTCAAGTTTGAAAGAGCTACTACAAACCATGTTGGATTTAGAGTTCCAAATTCATCTATCTATATAGGAGAGAAGAGAGGGAAACCTCAATATAAAAACTGCTACTGTTGAGGAACGCTTCAACCTAGAAGAACAAAGTTTGGTGAGCCAAGTGGGATTTGTGTACCGATCATTACCACCACGTATCATCAAGATTGGGTGAAAAATATTTGCTTCTGTTTCGGAATCTAGTAATTTCTTTTAATCTTGGCAACCCCGTACAATGAAAGTGCTATTCCACAGTCTCTGCTTAGGGCTACTTGAAAAGGAAACAAATCAGAGACAAAACTGAGAACTACTTTTTTTGTCAAGATCCAAAGAGCTACTACAAACCATGTTGGACTTAGAGTTCCAAATTAATCTATCTATACATGAGAGAACAGTGTGAAACCTAAAAATAAAAACTGCTACTGTAAACGAACGCTTCAACCTAGAAGAACAAAATTTGGAGACCCAAATGGGATTTGTGTACTGATCATTACCACCACGTATCTTCAAGATTGGGTGAAAAAATATTTGCTGGTATTTCGGAAACTCGTAAATTCTTGGAAGCTTGGCAACCCCTTTTAATGAAAGTGCTTTTCCACAGTCTTTGCTTAGGGCTACTTGAAGAGGAAATAAATCATATAGACAAAACTGAGGACTCCTTAATTTTGTCAAGTTTCACCGAGCTATTACCAACCATGTTGGATTTAGAGTTCCAAATTCATCTATCTATATAGGAGAGAAGAGAGGGAATCCTAAAAATATAAACTGCTACTGTAAACGAACGCTTCTACCTAAAAGAACAAAATTTGGTGAGTCAAGTGGGATTTGTGTACCGATCATTTCCACCAAGTATCATCAAGATTGAATAAAAAAATATTTGCTGGTATTTCAAAAACTCGTTATTTCTTAGAAGCTTGGCAACCCCTCTCAATGAAAGTGCTTTTCCACAGTCTCTGCCAAGGGCTACTTGAATAGGAAAAAAACCATGGAGACAAACCTGAGAACTCCTTTATTTTGTCAAGTTTCAAAGAGCTGCTACAAACCATGTTGGATTTAGGGTTCCAACTTCATCTATCTATATAGGATAGAACAGAGGGAAGCCTAAATATAAAAACTGCTACTATAAACGAACGCTTCAACCTAGAAGAACAAAATTTGGAGACCCAAGTGGGATTTGTGTACTGATCATTACCACCATGTATCATCAAGATTGGGTGAAAAAATATTTGATGGTATTTCGGATACTCGTAATTTCTTTGAAGCTTGGCAACCCCTTAAATGAAAGTGCTTTCCACAGTCTCTTCTTAGGGCTACTTGAAGAGGAAACAAACCATAGAGACAAAACTGAGAACTACATAATTTTGTCAACTTTCAAAGAGCTACTACAAATCATGTTGGATTTGGAGTTCCAAATTCATCTATCTATATAGGAGAGAACGGAGGGAAACCTAAATATAAAAACTGCTACTGTAGACAAACGCTTCCAACTAGATGAACAAAATTTGGTGAGCCAAGTGGGATTTGTGTACTGATCATTACCACCAAGTATCATCAAGATTGGGTGAAAACATATTTGCTGGTATTTCGGGAACTCATTATTTCTTAGAAGCTTGGCAACCCCTCTCAATGAAAGTGCTTTTCCACTGTCTGTGCCAAGGGCTACTTGAAGAGGAAACAAACCATAGAGACAAAACTGAGAATTCCTTTATTTTGTCAAGATTCAAAGAGCTACTACAAACCATGTTGGATTTAGAGTTCCAAATTCATCTATCTATATAGGACAGAACAGAGGGAAACATAAATATAAAAACGGCTACTGTAGACGAACGCTTCAACCTAGAAGACCAAAATTTGGTGAGCCAAGTGTGATTTGTGTACTGACATTACCACCAAGTATCATCAAGATTGGGTGAAAAAGTATTTGATGGTATTTCGGAAACTTGTTATTTCTTAGAAGCTTTGCAAACTCTCTCAATTAAAGTGCTTTTCCACAGTCTATGCTTAGGGCTAATTTAAGAGGAAACAAACCATAGAGATAAAACTGAGAACTCCTTTTTTGTCAAGTATCAAATAGCTACTACATCCATGTTGGATTTAGAGTTCAAAATTCATCTATCCATATAGGAGAGAACAATGTAAAACCTAAAAATAAAAACCGCTACTGTAAACGAATGCTTCAACCTAGAAGAACAAAATTTGGTGAGCCAAGTGGGATTTGTGTACGGATCATTACCACCACGTATCATCAAGATTGGGTGAAAAAATATTTGCTGGTGTTTCGGAAACTCGTAATTTCTTTTAATCTTGGCAACCCCTGACAATGAAAGTGCTATTCTACACTCTCTGCTTAGGGCTACTTGAAGAGGAAACAAATCATAGAAACAAAACTGAGAACTACTTTTTTTGTCAAGATCCAAAGAGCTACTACAAACCATGTGGGATTTAGAGTTCCAAATTCATCTATCTATACAGGAGACAACATTGTGAAACCTAAAAATAAAAACTGCTACTGTAAACGAACGCGTCAACTTAGAAGAACAAAATTTGGTGAGCCAAGTGGGATCTGTGTACTGATCATTACCACCAAGTATCATCAATTTTGGGTGAAAAAATATTTGCTGGTATTTCGGAAACTCGTTATTTCTTAGAAGCTTGGCAACCACTCTCAATGAAATTGCTTTTCCACAGTCTCTGCCTAGGTCTACTTGAAGAGGAAACAAACCATAGAGACCAAACTGAGAACTCCTTTATTTTGGCAAGTTTCAAAGAGCTACTACAAACCATGTGGGATTTAGAGTTATATTTCATCTATCTATATAGGAGAAAACTGAGGGAAACCTAAATATAAAAACTGCTACTGTAAACGAACGCTTCAAACTAGAAGAACAAAATTTGGGGAGTCAAGTGGGATTGGTGGACCCATCATTACCACCAAGTATCATCAAGATTGGGTGAACTATTATTTGCTGGTATTTCAGAAACTTGTTATTTCTTAGAAGCTTGGCAACCCCTTTCAATGAAAGTGCTTTTCCACAGTCTGTGCCTAGGGCTACTTGAAGAGGAAACAAACCAAAGAGACAAAACTGAGAACTTCTTTATTTAGTCATGTTTCAAAAAGCTACTACAAACCATGTTGGATTTAGAGATAAAAAAACATCTATCTATATAGGAGAGAACAGAGGGAAACCTAAATATAAAAACTGCTACTGTAGACGAACGAACACTTCAACCTAGAAGAACACTATTTGGTGAGCCAAGTGGGATTTGTGTACTTGTCTTTACCACCACGAATCATCAAGATTGGGTGAAAAAATATTTGCTGGTATTTCGGAAACTTGTAATTTCTTGTAATCTTGGCAACCCCTTTCATGAAAGTGCTTTTCCACAGTCTGTGTCTAGGGCTACTTGAAGA
>NW_027516382.1:0-60084 GCF_048772815.1 Callospermophilus lateralis | reverse complement strand
TATCCCACATAACTTGGCCCCATGTCCATAGTAACCTGATTCTAAACATTGCCCGGAAACATCTCCATATAACCAGAAGCCTTTACATGGAAGGGTTTGCTGGCTGCACCATATAAGTCACAAGCCATTTGGGATCCAATGGCAGATCCACATGGCCCCACCACAAATTTTTTATCACACACCTGCCTACCACTGCTCTAGGCCCACTACTCAGCAGGTTCCAACATATTGGCATCTCTGTTCTACACCATTTTCATGAAACCCACTCAGTCAAGGCACTGTCTTGCATATTTACGATCAGCAACAGGACATCCAAAGTTTCTCCAGTGCCACCTGGTCATGGGAATTTCAAAAATTTCATGGTATTTATCTAGGCATTTTTCAAGGATGACGTTGCAGGCACTGTGGGTTTCAATTCATTCAGGAACCTTTAAATGGTGAGGAAGCTCATTTCAATGAATGCTCTGTAGAACTCTCACAGGCAAGGCTTCCCAAAGAGTGGCCAAAATGTCACATGAAGCCAGGCCTATTGAGGTCTACAATGTGATGTCCATGGGTGCTGTGACTCTCAACAATGGCTGACAAGTCTTTCAGAATTAAATCTTGTGATCTTCTGGCTGAGATACCCAGGGCTCTGTGGAAAGCCACCCTGGGCCTAGATCTCAGTTTCCAAGGGTGATTCTCATTGGTGGACTCCTAAAATCCCAACAAAATTCATGGCAATACTTCTCTGAATTCAGTCTCTAAGGGGAATCACACCAGAGTTCAAGCCCAGGTGGTCCCAGTCATGTCTTCCAACCGGACACAAATGACCAAAATTAAAACCAAAACCCTCCCATATGGCCCTCATCTTCTTCCATATAGACACTAATCACAACCTCTGGCTGAAGGTTTCCATGAGTGGCGGAGTCCAAGAGAGTGTCCAAAATAACTCCCTTGCCCCTCATTGGCGTAAATTCAGGGTGGTCTGGACACCCTTCATGTGAAACAGGAGTGATGAAATATGCTAGATGTTAATACTTCTATGCTTCTCCAATTTGTGGAAAACTGAGTGTCAGGTATATATTTTTATGTGATTTGCAGTCATGAGAAAACACAAGCTCCTCTGCAGGTCTTTGAAGAACCCATTTGACCCAAAGGATCCCTATTCTCACTTGATGGAGTTCAAGAACTTTAAAGAGGAAGGCGACAGACTTCATCCACAAGGACTGCTTTTTGGCCATTTTGGTTTTGGATGCACACATGGGATCTCTCTTTACATCCACCACGTGCTGAGTATCTAAGCCACAACCTCACACAGGGCCAAGAGGCTGATTCAGACACATCCCTTTTCAAAGCAATTAAGCAAAGAGCCACAGGTGATCCATATTCATTTCCATTTGAAAACTGTTTTCTTCAGTCTTCACAAAGGGGTGGCATGAGGCAAAGACCTTCCTGACATTCAGGGCAACAGAACATTAGGTTAGCAAATGGCCCAAAGCAGTGTTTCTCCACTGAGACTTTCCTGGTCACACTGATATCTGAATTTTCTGAGACGCTCGCCATTCCCTTCAGCTATCCAGTACATGGCCATGTCACAGAGCTGGGAGGTGGTACATAACTTGGTCACAAAATCATGAGCCTATTCTGGAGAGTGGCCAGAATTCAGGAAGAAAACAGGAAATTAGGAAGATAGCAGGTGTTACCCATCCATAAGGCAAGCCGCATTCCTTTCATACATTGGGCAGAAAGAATTCTGGTAAGCTTTCTACTAGCCTGGACACATCCTTTGATGCATTCTCTTTTCTAATGTCTACAACCATGGACACAGTGGGATACACAGACATAAAAACACTCGCCTTGTCAAATCACTTGTTAGAAATCGTCCACTCCAAACCAAACAAACTGCCTTTCCTACCTATTCTCAGAACATGAGACAAAATCACAAACACACACTCACACCCACAAATTCACCTCCTTTCCCAAAGTAGGTCTCTGACTATCGGGTGTGACCTCTGACTGGTGGGCCGTACTATGTTCCCATCAAATGGCCTGTTCTGTCTCAGATCTGGCTTCCTTGGCCAACTCTGTGAAGTTGTCAGGAGACAACGGTGAGCCACTTCCTGCTTACTCAGGAAAGGCCACTCTTCAGAGCTTTCCTGGCATTTGGCCATCCTCACATCAGTAGATACCAAGAAAGACTGACTCTGTCTTTGGTAAATCAAAAGAAGTGAGACCACTGGGACTGGGCCTGGGACTAGATTTGTGTGCCTGGATGCCTGTATCCCAAGTTCAGAGAGTTCCATCACCAAGAATGTGAGGTGAGGTCACTTCCTTCAGGAACTGAATGAGGTCATTGCCTTGGCAAGCACGTTGTCCTAACATTTGCTTCCAAAGGTCCCATGAAATGGAGGCTGTCCCTAATTCCTTTGACACTTTCACAAGTTAGAATGGTATATCAAACATTGGTAACCGGCAACAGCTCTCCACAGAGGCCTCGTTTGGTCCTTCTTCTCTACATAAAGAAGAGAGAGGCTGATTCAGACACATCCCTTCATGCTGACCAGGTTGTTTGAAATGAAAGATGACTTTTGCTCTCTCAGTTCCTTCATAGGTGTCTACAACTTCCCTAGGGATCATTTGCGCATAGACCTTTGAGTTTCTCAGCAGTTGGAAGATCCCCTAAATTCCTGTATTTTAAGACCAACTCTGTCCTTGCTCTTCTCTAAAGTTAGATTGAGAGAACAGTGTATGGTTAGGGTTAATAACAGGTTTGATTTGGAATAGAAATCATTCTGCTGGATGAATAATGGTATTGGGAACCTGCGATATTTTCAAGAATATATAGGTAAAATATATGAATCTGAAAACAAAAATCTAGGTAAGATTTGAAGCTTAGAAGGGCATTGGGCTTTTGATTGGGTATTAAGCATAGGACCTTGTAACTTGGATGATTGATTTTCAAAGAGAACTTCCAGTCAAAATGGATAGTCAGTAGTATTAGGAAGATAGTCGGTATGTTTATAAAGGAGAGTGAGTATAGGATTTGGACCAAAAGTTCTTTAGCTATAGGGTTTCGGGTATTGAGTGAATGTAAATGTCAGCACATGTGAAGAATTAATCACAATGATGAACTGGGGAAAATATGTAGGAATGCAGATATCAATAGAGACTTTAGGAAATCTGGCAAAGTATAGTCGGTAGTGAAATGTTAATAAAATAGATTCTTGTCACTTCCTGTTTTTCTGTATGCTTAATAAAACACTGTTGAAATCTTGAGAAGTGATTTCTAATCTTTTTCCCAGAATGTGCTGTCCCCAACTGCCAAACTTCAGAATGTACTCCCTCACCCAGATGCACGCAAACTGCTCACCCGCCCAGGCCCATCAATAAACTTTCCTCCCTGCCCTCTTCAAGGAAAGTATATAAGCTCTGCTTAAGCTGTTCTCAGGGTTCTCTGCTCTATTCAAATGAGCTCTGAGCCCCAGCATGCTGGACCCCCAATAAACCCTTTGTTTTTGCATGAGAGAGTCTCTTGGTGGTCTCTTCCCCCAATGCTCTTCCGAAATTTATATATGGAGGTTCCACCGAAATCCAGCAGTGGTGAACGAGAGACCCCAATGGGCTACTCTCAGGGTAAGTAAGGCACCTCTTTCTGGTTTCAGGTTTCAGGTTAGGGCTTGGCAAAATGGCTGTCGATGAAGTGTGTGAGCTCTCTTTGATGGTGGCTGGCAGACGTGTCACAGAGCCACAAGCCAAGTCCCTGGGGGACGCCACAGAGGACTCGGGAATCGAGGAATAATAGTCTCCTCGACTCAGTGATACTTTGTTTCAGATTCGGTATTGCCAGCCCATCGGGTTTTGCCACCTGCTCAGTCTTGGTCTCAGTGTTGGACGTCAATTGCCTGTCTTTATTGTTTTCTCTTGTCTGTGTCCTGTGTCGTTGCTTTTACTGTTTGTGTATCTTTCATTATGGGACAGATCACTTCAATGCCTCTGTCCCTGACCCTTGATCTATGGACCAAAGTCCGCTTAAGGGCTCAGAATGTTTCTTTTTCAGTAAAACGCTGGACCTGGCAGACTCTGTGTGCCACAGAATGGCCCACCTTTGGATTCGGATGGCCCCTAGAAGGATCTTTCTACTTCCCACTAATTTAAAAAGACAGAGATATTGTCTTACAGCCAGGGCCACATAGCCATACTGATAAACAGGAATATACCTTAACTTGGCAGGACCTCTGCAAATCTCCTCCTCCGTGGGTGAAGCCTTTCCTTGCTGTGTCCCCGTTCCTACTCCTTCCCCCACGATCTCTCAACCCCTCTGCTCCTCCTCCTCCTCCACCCTCTGTTCTCCCTGAGTCACAAGATTTGACTCTACTAGACTCTCGTCCCCCTCCTTATCTTCTACCCTTGTCCCACAACCCCCAACACCCTCTAAGTGATTCTCCAGCTGCTGACTCAGCCTCTCCGCAATTGGAGGAAGCTAAGCCAGCCCAGGGCCCTCCAGATAACTCCCCTGCGTCACACACAGCCCCTCCTCCCCTGGAGGAAGCTGGAGTTGCTAAAGGAACTCGCCGGTGGCAAATGATTGAAAACCCTGGAACTCCCGTATTGCTTCCCTCCATCCCTAAAGACCAATGATTGACGATGGCCATAGGGAAAAAATGCAAGCCTACCAGTATTGGCCTTCTCCTCTTCAGACCTATATAAATGGAAAAATAACAATCCCCCTTTTACCGAGGACCCAACCTGGCTCTCAGGTCTGGTGAAGTCATTGATGTTTTCACACCAACCTACTTGAGATGACTGCCAACAACTCCTAGGGACTCTCTTCATGACAGAGGAACAAAAGAGAATCCTCCTGGATGCTAGAAAAAAGTATCCTCGGACCAAATGCGTGACCGACAAAACTTCCCAACATATTCAAAGCCGGCTTTCTCTTGAAACGACCCAACTGGGACCCCAACACCTTTGAAGGTAGGGAGCATCTGTCCACTTATCGCCGGGCTCTAATAGTGGGTATCTTACTGGCCGCTAGGTGACCAACTAATTTGGCCAAGGTAAGAGAGATTATTTAAGGGCCTGATGAATCTCCCTGTATGTTCCTAGAGATAATTATGTAGGCATATAAGAGACATACTCCTTTCGATCCTCAGGCAGAGGATCAAAAGGCATCTGTCACAATGGCCTTTATTGGGAAAGCTGCCCTGGATATTAAAAGAAAGTTACAATGCTTACATGGATTACAAGATATGACTTTGAGGGATTTAGTCAGAGAACCCGAGAAGGTATACTTTAAGAGAGAAACTGAGGAAGAGAAGGGAGCTGAGTGAGGATAAAAGAAACAAAAGACAGACTAAGGCATTGACTAAGGTCCTGGTCACAACAACAAATAGGCCAGAAACTAAGAAACAGAGAGACAGGAAGGGATACCTGGGCACACACTAGAGGCCACCCCTGGCCTCAGATCAATGTGCCTACTCTAAAGAAAAAGGACACTGCGCCAAAGAGTGCCCTAGAAAGAGACAGCCATGCCAGCCAGATTTTCTGACTCTGGAGGAATACTAAGAAAGTCCGGGCTCAGATCCTCTCCCTGACCTCAAGGTAACTTTTGAAGTGGAGGGGAACACAATAAACTTTGAAGTAGATGCAGGGGGAATATACTCAGCCCGTAAGGCCCATTGGGCCCTCTACCGAATAAAAGGTCTCTAATTCAAGAGTCTAACAGAAGTAAATATCGGGCTTTGACAACTACGAGGACCATGGACCAGGGAAAAGGAAAAATCCATCACTCCTTCCTAGTAATCCCAGAATGCCTGGCCCCATTGATGGGCAGAGTTCTGCTCACCAAGCTCTGGGCCAAAATAACTTTTAACCCTGAAGGCCCTCAAGTGGAATTTTTTAATCCTTCAGTAACTACTCCTATAATCATGGCTCTAACTATGTCAGTAGCAAATGTTCATCAACTCACTCACCTTTGTTCAAAGAAACTGCATTCATTCGTGAAGGATCAAGAACACAGTTTTCCACTAACCTACTCACAGCAAAAGGAAATAACTGAATGGGTAACAAAAGCCTGTCAGGTCCATTAATTGGTTAAAGCTTACACTTCCAAGCTTCCTGCAGGAAAGCACCTATGAGGAACCAGACGAGGACAATTCTGGGAAGTGGACTTTACTGAAATTAAGCCAGTAAGGTATGGACTTAAATAACTCCTAGTCTTTGAACATACATTTTCAGGATGTATTGAAGCCTTCCCCCCACACACACAAAAAAAGAAATAAAAAAGAAGAAAAAAGAAACATTGCAAATGGTTGTAAAGAAGATCCTGGAAGATATTTATTCTCCCCTTGACGACCAGTATCTTAACCCTAATCAGCCCCTTAAGCTGCGATGGCTGATCACAAATCCTACTGGACACGAAGTATGGCCTATCTCGAATACAGCCCCCTTACGAACCTGGTGGCCATCTCTCCACCCAGTCATTTGTCAGCTGGCTATAGGTCTTTCCTATTGGGATATCCCTGATTAACAGGATCCCACTAAAATTCCATTAAATCCCTTCCGTACCATAGATAATGGAAACAAACATTATAGATGTAGGGACACGTGAGCCAGATGCAGGTTGGCTAGCCTAGATTACTATGTTTGCCCGGCAGACTATCAAAGCCACAAACAGTCACGGCTGTGGGGGGGGGAGAGCAGACATCTATTGTAAGTCATGGGGATGTGAGCATACAGGGACTGTCAGATGGAACCCAAACTCCTCATCAAATTCTGTACACAGCATTGGCCATATTACGAATTAGATAACCAAAACCGATGGCCCCCAGAGGGGTCTCTAGATCCTCAAATTCTGTGTGACCTTTTTAACTTCTGCAAGTGCTCAAAAGGGTGAAAGGAGATTCCGCTATGTGGAGGCCTTCTCTCTCCTTTGCTCACATCCTGAACTATGCTTCTCCAATAGATGCTCACCCTCAGCCTTGTGCTCCAGACTCTCTGCTGTCACTCCCACCTCAGCAACTTGATTTCTCCCCTCCAATATCTAGATCAAACACCCAAATCTCGACTGGTTCTCAGACCATTGCTCCCTTGCTGAGGTTGCAGGTACTGAGGTACCACTCCATTCACTCACTCCTCTCCTCTCCTGTCAGTGCCCGCACCGGGTCCCACCCAGTCCTCTTACCACCTAATGCAAAGCTCAAACCCGCTGAGAAGAATCCTCAGACCCTAATACAACATGTAATGAAAATGGCCTTTAATGTTGCTTTGTCATCACTAAAAACAGGTTACTAAGAATTTAAAGTCCCTCACAGGCTTTTTGGAATCTCACTCCCGTCTCCCCCTCTGTTCTATCTGTTCTACTGCTCAAGTTTTTGTTGCTATTAAGATCCCAAAGCCCTCTCCCAATATTCTTTTACATCTCTCATTCCTCATTCTCAGATCCACAGAGCTGCTCTTATCCCTGCCTTCCAAATTGTCCCCCTCTGTACCAGGCCCACAGAAAAGTCTTAACTGACCTTCTCCAGAAGTCTTCACCATGGCTGATTTAGGACTTTCAGCAAAAGAATCCCGATAAAAGAGTTCACTGTAGATAAACTTCCTATTTTTGTGTTGCCCTGGTCTCCTTGGCAACTGGCTAAAAAATTCAGCAGTCCTGATCTAGACACACCCTTACTAGTTTTTCACAAAATATTTGAAAAAAAGGCCTCTGGCCTTGAGTTGGGGCTTCACAGAGATGGCTACATTTCTAAGATAAAGAAGTTACAAACTGGGCTGTATGGAAACAGCTGGAAGGGGGAAAAAAAGAAAGGGAAGACACCCCCACCCAGGTGTCCTTGAAAAGTTAACTTGCCCAAACTGAGGAAAAAACAGAAACAAAAACTGCTTTTAGTGAACTTCTGCAGACTGTGAACTTCTGAGCCCCTTCCCTTACGTGTTGGGTACAAAATTCTGAAACTACGTAACTTGGGTTTCAGGGGATTAATTGATTACAACAGAAGCAATGCCCTCTGAATCTGGTTGAAACCAAAAAAGACTGTTTCCGTGTCTTTGGTGCTATCTTAGGTGCCTTGCCTTGTCCGTCCCTACAACAGTATAATTCTATATACTTAAACATTGTTTATGTTTTCATGAAATGGTCAACAGATGTGATTAATTGTGAAATGGTGCAGATGTTTCCCAGAGTGCTCTATCATGACGCAGGTTCATCTGAAGATCAAAGAGGGGGACATACAACCCGGTTCCGCTGGGAACATATGTCCCTCACCTTAGCCATTCTATTACGAATAGGAGTTGCTGCAGGGTTGGGCACAAGAACCACTGCTCTGGTCCATGGGACACAACAAGTGACCCAATTAGAAGCAGCAATAGATCAAAACTTAAAGATTTTAGAAACCTCCATCACAGCTTGGCAGGAATCTTTAACCTCTCTCTCTGAAGTTGTTTTACAGAACAGTCGAGGGTTGGACCTCCTTTTCATGACAGAGGGGGGCCTTTGTGCTTCATTGAGGGAAGAATGTTGTTTTTATGTCGACAATACTGGAGTTGTAAAAAAATCTGTGAGTAAATTAAAAAGATGCCTTGAAGAGCAACAACGAGAGAGAGAGGCACAAAAAGGGTAGTTTGAGTCTTTTTTTACACAGTGCCCCTGGTTAATTACGTTTTTATCAACCCTGGCAGGTCCAATAATAATCCTCATATTATTACTAACTATAAAACCCTGTTTCCTCAACCATGTAATTTCTTTTCTCCAAGCTCAAATTGGACAAATTAAAATTATGGTAATACCCCACTAGCAGACATAGAATGTGACACCCCACAAAGATCACTTTTATGATTAAAAGTAGCCAGAAAAAGAAGTGGGGAATGAAAGGTTAATAAAATATGTACTTGTCACTTCCTGTTTTTCTGTACACTTACGAAACACTGTTGAAATCTTGAGAACTCTTTGCTAATCTTGTTGCCAGAATGTGCTGTCCCCAATTGCCAAACTGCAGAATCTACTCCCTCACCCGGTTGAATAGAAACCTGAACTGTACTTGGATCATTGAATGTAGAAGAGAACATCCATTCAAAAAGTTATAGTCAGTTGTATTAGAAAGATAGTCGGTAAGTTTAGGAAGAAAAGTGAGTATAGGATTTGGAACAAAAGTTCTTTAGCAATAGGGTTTTGGTTAGAGAGTCAATGTAAACGTCAACACAAGTGAAGAGTCAGTCACAATGATGCACAGGGCAAAATATGTAGGAAAGCAGATATCAATAGAGACATTAGGAAATCAGGAAAAGAATAAAGTGAGTGATGGGATTAGATATTTTCAACAGGGTTGAGGATGAATATATGAGCTTAGGATAAAACAAATATGAAGTCAACAATAGGATTGACATTTGATAGCATTAGCGTAGCCCAAGACAGTGTCCAAAATAAGCTCTGTTGCCCCTCATTTGCCTAAATTCCCAGTGGCCTGTACACCCTTCCTGTGTACCAGGAGTGATCAAATAGGCCTGCCCTTAATACTGCTCTGCTTCTCCAATTTGAGTCCTACTGAGTGTCGGGTACAGATTCTTTATGTGAATTGGAAAGATGAGAAAACTCAAGCACCTAATGGATAGCCTCTGAATAGATTTGAAGAACTCATTTGACCCAAAAGATCCCTATTCTCACTTGATGGAATTCAGGAACCTTACAGAGGAAGGCAAAATACTTCATCAACAATGACTGCTCTTTTTGCCATTTTGGATTTTATGCACCCATGGGATCTTTCTTTAGATCCATCAGGTACTGAGAATCTAAGTCAAAGAATCACACTGGGCCAAGAGGCTGATTCACACACATCTCTTTCCAAATCAATTAAGGAAAGAGCCAAAGGTAAAGCATATTCATTTCCATTTGAAAAATCTTTCCTTCAGGATTCACAAAGGGTTGGCCTGAGACAAAGACCTTCCTGACTCTCAGGGCAACAGAACCATAGGTAAGCAAATGGCCCAAAGCAGGGATTCTCCACTGAGACTTTACTGGTCACACTGATATCTGAGTTTTCTGAGATGCTCGCCATTCCATTCAGCTATCCAGTACATGGCCATGTCACAGAGCTTGGAGGTAGTACATATCTTGGACACAAAACCATGAGCCTATTCTGGAGATTGGCCATAATTCAGGAAGAAAACAGCAACTTAGGAAGGTAGCAGGTATCGCCCATCAATAAGGCAAGCCGCATTCAATTCATAAATTGTGCTGATGAATGCTGGGAAGCTTTCTATGAGACAGGACACATCCATTGATGCATTCTCTTTTCTAATGTCTACAAGCACGGACACAGTGGGATACACAGACATAGAAACACTTGCATTGTCAAACGACTTACTAGAAACAGTTCACTCCAAACCAAACAAACCGCCTTTTCTAACTATTCTCAGAACATGAGACAAAACCACAAACCCACACCCGCAATGGCACCTCCTTCCCCCAAATAGGTCTGTGACTCTCCGGAGTGTGCTCTGACTGATGGGCCATACTATGATCCTCTGAAATGGCCTGACCTGTCTCAGATCTGGTCTTCTTGGCCAACAATGTGAAGTTGTTAGAAGCCAGGAATGAGCCACTATCTGCTTTCTCAGGAAGAGCCCCTCTTCCGAGCTTTCCTGGCATTTGGCCACCCTCACATCAGTAGGTATCAAGAAAGACTGACTCTGTCCTTTGTAAATCCAAAAAAGTGAGACCACTGGGACTAGAACTGAGACTGGCTCTGGGTGCCTGGCTTTCTGTATCCCAAGTTCAGAGAGTTCCATCACCATGGAAGTGAGATGAGATCATGTCCTTCAGGAATTGAATGAGATCACTGCCTTGGCAACCACTTTGTCATAACAATTGCTTCCAACAGTCCCATGAGATGAGGGCTGCCCCTACTTCCTGTGACACTTTCACAAGTTAGAATGGTATATCACCCGTAGGCAAAAGGGAACAGCTCTCCACACAGGCCGGGTTTGGTCCATCTTCTCTACATTAAGAAGAGATAGGCTCATTCTGACTCAACCCTTAATCCTGACCAGGTTGTTTGCCATGGAAGATGATTTTTGCTCTCTCAGGTCTTACATAGCTGCCTACATCTTCTCCAGAGATCATTTCTGCATGGAGCTTTGAGGTTCTCAACAGATGGAAGATCCACTGCATTCCTGTATTGTAAGACCAACACTGTCCCTGCTCTTCTGTAAACATAGATGTGAATTGGAGTCATGAGAAAACCCACGAACCTATGGGATAGCCTCTGCAGGGCTTTAAAGAATTCACTTGACCCAAATGATCCCTATTCTCACTTAATGGAGGTCAGGAACCTTACAGAGGAAGGCGAGAGACTCTATCCACCATGACAGTTCTTTTGTCCATTTTGGTTTTGGATGCACACATGGGATTTTTCTTTAGACCCATCATGTGCTGTGAATCTAAGCCACAGCCTCACATAGGGCCAAGAGGCTGATTCAGACACATCCATTTCCAAAGCAATTAACCGAAGAGGCACAGGTAATGACCATTCAATTCCATTTGAAAACTATTTTCTTCAGGCTTCACAAAGTGTGACCTGAGGCAAAGACCTTCCTGACATTCAGGGCAACAGAATAGGTAAGCAAAAGGCCCAAAGCAGGGTATCGCCACTGAGACTTTCTTGGGCATACTGATATCTGAGTTTTCTGAGATACTCACCATTCCCATCAGCTATCCAGTACATGGCCATGTCACAGAGATTGAGGTGGTACATATCTTGGACACAAAATCATGAGCGTATTTTGGAGAGTGTCCAGAATTCAGGAAGAAAACAGGAATTTAGAAAGATAGCAGGAGTTGCCCATCCATACGGCAAGCTGCAGTCCATTCATAAATTGCACAGGATGAATGCTTTGAAGCTTTCTCGTAGACAGGACACATCCATTGATGCATTCTCTTTTCTACTGTCTACAATCACGGACACAGTATGATATTTAGACACAGAAACACTCACGTTGTCAAAGGACTTACTAGAAACAGTCCACTCCAAAACAAACAAACCAGCTTTCCTAACTATTCTCAGAACATGAGACAAAACCACAAACTCACACTCACACCCAAAAAGGCACCTCTTTCCCCCAAGTAGGTCTGTGTCTATCCGGAGTGTCCTCTGACTTGTGGGCCATACTATGTTCCCCAAAAATGGCGTGTCCTGTCTCTGATCTGGTCTCTTTAGCAAACTCTGTGAAGTTGTCAGGAGCCCGTGGTGAGAAACTACCTGCTTTCTCTGGAAAGGCCAGTCTTCATAGTTTCCAGGCATTTGGCTGTCCTCACATCAGTAGGTACCAAGAAAGAGTGACTCTGTCTTGTTAAATCCAAACAAGTGAGCCCACTGGGACATGGAGTGGGTTTGACTCTGTGTGCCTGGTTTCCTGGATCTCAAGATCACAGACTTTCATCACCAATAATGTAAGGTGAGGTCACTTCCTTCAAGAACGGAATGAAGTCACTGCCTTGGAAACCACTTTGTTTTAACAGTTGCTTCCAAGGTTCCCAAAAGATGGAGTCTGCCTCTACTTGCTGTGACTCATTCATAAGTTAGAATGGTATATCAACCATAGGCACCGGGGAACAGCTCTCCAACCAGCCATGGTTTGGTCCATCTTCTCTACATTAGGAAGAGAGAGGCTAATTCAGACACATCCCTTCAACCTGACCAGGTTGTTTGCCATGGAAGATGACTTTTGCTCTCTCAGATCCTTCATACCTGCCTACACCTACTCAAGGGATTATTTCTGCAGGGACTTTTGAGGTTCTCAGCTGGTGGATGATACCCTACCTTCCTGGATTTTAAGACCAACTCTGTCCCTGCTCTTCTGTAAAGTGAGATTGAGGGAACAGTGTATGGTTAGTGTTAATAGCATGTTCGATTTGGGTTAGGAGTCATTCTGCTGGATGAATTATGGTATTGGGAACCTGTAATATTTATAAGAATATAAATGTGAAATATATGTATGAGATCAGAGATCTAGGAAAGATTTGAAGCCCAGAAAGGCATTGGGCCCTTGATTGGTATACTTAGATTGAATTATGTTCTGCACCGAGGTCTCAGATAAATCGATATACAATGGCATAGGACCCTATACCTCGGATGATTGAAAGTAGAAGAGAACATCCAGTCAAAAAGAGATAGTCTGTAGGATTAGGAAGATAGTCAGTAGGTTTAGGAAGAAGAGTGAGTTTCGGAGTTGGACCAAAAGTTCTTTAGCAATTGGTTTTCAGTTAGAGGGTGAATGTAAATGTCAGCACATGTGAAGAGACAGTCACAATGATGAACTGGGAAAAATATGTAGGAAAGCAGATATCAATAGGGGCATTAGGAAATCAGGAAACGTATAAAGTGAGTGATAGGATTAGATATTTTCAAAAGGCTTGAGGTTAAATATATAATCTTAGGAAGAAACAAATATGTAGTAACCAATAGGATTGACATTTGAGAGCAGTAGGCACCCTGGACATAGATGCTTTTAGTAATCCATGGTCACTTTCCATTTAGGCTTTGGTACAATCATATGTGTGACCTTTGCATTTTGTGTCCAGAATACTACTGTGGTAAAATGTATATGTAGATCAGGTGACATAAGTATTTCTTCCACCATAAAGGGGAGTAATATTCTGGAAACTTATAAATTAGTACTGGGGATACAAATAGGTGTACCTTGTGTTGATGATTATTGAGATGATGCATGAATAGACCATATTGTGAATAAAGTATGTAACTGGATCCAACATTAAATAATGGATTGAGTTTGCATCTGAAAATATATTGGAAATCTTATATTGATATATATATACCATCATTCCAACGAGTTATATATGCAATGGTATTATTAGGGTTACGGTTTATCGTGAAGAGTGAGTTTTGCTTCAAAAATGATTATGGAATCGAAAATAATGTGTTTAGAAAGAAGTCTAGTGAAAAGACCAGTAAAGAAACATGGAGGAATACATGTGTTCTGAAGTAGTAAGTAATTGAAAGTGAACCAAATGCCAAAAAAATTTGTGAAGTTGTGGATGAAAAAATACATCCTATGATGTCCATAAACTGAAGAAATAGTAATGTACCAGTGTTGAGTAAAAATGAACTTCAAATTACACATCATGTCCCATAGCAATCTACTTGCATTGATGTTAAACTGGGTCAGTTACTGTAGAAATATTACGATTTTTAAGCACCATCCACTGAACTTAGTTTTCAGTAGTAGGAAACCAAAGTATATTTCAGGTGTATGAATATTACTGAGAATAATCTTGTGAAAATTTGAATTTAAATGAACATAAATGAATATGAATGAATTTAGGGAGTGTATAATAAGACACATATTTTTCATATTTTTTTAAAATCCGTAGAATATACACACACACACACGCACACACACACACACACACATGCACACACACACACACATTAATATTTAGCAATATATATGCCAATCGATATTCATCATGAAATATAATTCATTCACAAATCCAAAAGTATTCATTTTACTGAACATGGATTTATGTATAGTGTTTTTCACTAGGAAGCTCACCCATAGGTGGAATTTTCAGTTCCATCATTATTTAGGGAGAGTCATCTCTTCTCACAATTTTTATATTCCAAAGTCAGTGATCTTACAAGAATGTACGTGTGATACCAGGTAGGATATTGTATATGCATAAAAAAATTACATGTGCTGAATAGGATACAGAGAAAGGGAGACAGGAATTTACATATGTGATAACTTTAAAAAATCATGGAGAAATATTAAAATGAAAAGTTTACTAAATTTAAAACACATACTCTTGATAAAGAGGAAGACAAATACAAACATACACCATGCTTCCTATAAAAGGACTGTACTTCTATTCAGTTAGGTTTTTTTTTCTCCATGATATTAGGATTAGTAGTCAGAGTCTAGTAGGGTATGGGTTAGTGTCAGGGATTCAGTATTTCAAATGGAAAATAGGAAAATGAATCTAATGTGTATGCAAACATGTGATACACAAAAATCTTCCCTCTCTTATCCAGAACAATACCTTGACATAACCATCGCTAAAAGTAAGACACAATTAGAGGAGAGGAGTTAGAAAACCTGTGAATACATATGTGGAATGAAAAATGCTCAGGAGTTCACAACACTGGAGGTGGTAAAACAGTTTACAAAAGTATGGGAGAGGGTAAACACTCCAGAAACATGGAGCTGTGCTGACCTAAAGACTTATTGAGAAACTTCCTCTGAGGTTAGGCACAAGAAATATATGTATGGCAATATTTAAATCAATGGTTCTGCAACTGATGTGATTCTGCCATCTGTATATGGAGTAAAAATGGGAGCTCATATCCCACTTGAATCAAAGTGTGAAATTTGATATATCAAGAAGTATGTACTGTTTTGAACAACCTACAATAAAAATTAATTAAAAAAAGAAAAAGAAATATATATAATTGTCAGGAGATTTAGCTTCGTTTGTTGTGACACCAAAAATCTGGGTCTGCATCTATGTGACCTGGAGGACATGGTTCTTTATTTTGTAATGAACATGAGGCAGCAGGTCTGAAATCTCCCTTTGTAGGTAAACTGTTGCTACTGGGAGCTAAGTGTCTTCCCGTGTGGTCTGTGAAGCCATTTGGTCATCCTCCACTTTTCAGGGTGTTTCTTACTGCTGCACTGGGAATTTGGTATTTGCTTCATGAAATATAATATGTTTAACTGGGACACAATGCTGGAGGGAGTTCTGTCATGTGTGGTTGGTCAGGGTCGGCAAGAGAATGTACGAACCAGGCTTCTCTCCCACATAGCTTTCCCCTTGACTATAGCAACCTGATTCTGAACATTGCCCTGAAACCTCTACATATAACAAGATGCCTTTACATATAAAGGTCTGCTGCCTGCACCATGTCAGTCGCAAGATTTGGAAGCCAATGGAAGATCCAGGTGGTCCTACCAAAAATATTTATTTACACACCTATAGTCCACTGCTCTACGCCCACTACCGAGCAGGCTCCAACTTACTGGCATCTCTGTTCTACACCATTTTCACGAAACTCAGTCAATCAAGGCACTGTTTGTTATACTCATGATCAGCAACAGGATATCTTAAGGTTATCCAGTGCCACCTGGTCATGGGGATTTCAAAAATTTCATGGTATTAATCTAGTCATTTTTCAAGGATGAAGTTGGAGGCACTGTGGGTTTCATTTAATTCAGGAACCATTAAATGGTGAGGAAGCTCATTTCAATGAAAGCTCTGGAGAACACTCACAGGCAAGCCTTCCCAAAGAGTGGCCAAAAGGACACATGAATCCAGGCCCATTGAGGTATACAATGTGAGGTCCATGTGTGTTTGGACTCTCAACTATGGCTACCAAGTCTTTAAGAATTAAATCATGTGATATCCTGGCTCAGAATCCCTGAGCTCTGTGGAAAGCCATCCTGGGCCTAGATCTCAGTTTCCAAAACCGATTCTCATGCGTGGTCTCCTAAAATCCCAACACTATTCATGGCAATACTTCTCTGAGGTCAGTTCCAGAACTCAGTCTCTAAGGGGAATCACACCAGAGTTCAAGCCCTGGTGGACCCAGTCATCTCTTCCAACTACCACACAAATTACCACAATTAAAACAAGAACCCTCCCATATGGCCCTCATCTTCTTTCATATAGACACTCATCATAATCTGGCTGGAGGTTTCCATGAGAGGTGCAGACCAAGACAGTGTCCCAAATAAGCTCCTTTGCCCCTCATTTGCCTAAAGTCAAGGTGGCCTGGACACCCATCCTGTGAACCAAAAGTGATCAAATAGGCCTGCCGTTAATACCGCTCCAATTTGAGGACTACTGTCTGTGGGGTTTAGATTCTTTATGTGAATTTTAGTCATGAGAAAACCCAAGCACAATGGGCTAGCCTCTGCAGGTTTTGTAGAACTCTTTTGACCCAAAGGATCCCATTTTCACTTGATGGAAGTCAGGAACCTTACAGAGGAAGTCGAGAGACTTCATCCCAATAATTGCTCTTTTGGCGAATTTTTTTTTGGATGCACACATGGTAACTTTCTTTAGATCCATCAGGTGCTGAGAATCTAAGCCACAGCCACACACAGGGCCAAGGGCCTGATTCAGACACATCCCTTTCCAAAGCAATTAAGGAAAGTGCCACAGGTATGCCCATTCATTTCCATTTGAAAACTGTTTTCTTCAGGCTTCACAAAGGGGTGGCCTGAGGCAAAGACCTTCCTGACATTCAGGGCAACAGAACAATAGGTAAGCAAAAGGCCGAAAGCAGGGTTTCTCCTCTGAGACTTTCCTGGTCACACTGATATCTGAGTTTTCTGAGATGCTCGCCATCCCCTACAGCTATCCAGTACATGGCCATGTCACAGAGCTTGGAGGTGGTACATATCTTGGACGCAAAACCATGGGCCTATTCTTGAGATTGGCCGGAATTCAGGACGAAAATAGAAACTTAGGAAGGTAGCAGGTGTTGCTCATCGATAAGGCAAGCTACAGTCCATTCATAAACGGGGCAATATGAATGCTGAGACGATTTCTACTAGACACGACACATCCATTGATGGATTCTCTTTTCTAATGTCTACAACCACGGAAACAGTGGAATACACAGACATAGAAACACTCGCCCTGTGAAAAGACTTACTAGAAACAGTCCACTTCAAATGAAACAAACCGACTGTCCTACCTATTCTCAGAAAATGAGACAAAACCACAAACCCACAACCACACCCACAAAGGCACCTCCTTCCCCTAAGTAGGTTTGTGACTATCCAGAGTGTCCTCTGACTTGTGGGCCATAATATGTTCCCCCAAAATGGCCTTTCCTGTCTCAGATCTTGTTTCCTTGGCCAACTCTGTGAACTTCTTAGGAGCCAACGGTGAGCTACTACCTGCTTTCTCATGAAAAGCCCTGCATCCGAGCTTTCCTGGCATTTGGCCTTCCTCACATCTGTAGGTACCAAAAAATACTGACCCTGTCCTTGGTAAATCCAAACAAGTGAGACCACTGGGACTGGGACTGGGACTGGCTCTGTGTGCCTGGCTTCCTGGATCCCACGTTCAGAGAGTTCCATCACCAAGAAAGTGAGGTGAGGTCACTTCCTTCCTGAACTGAATGAGGGCACTGTCTTGGCAGCCACTTTGTCCTAACTGTTGCTTCCAAGGGTCCCAAGAGATTGAGGCTGCCCCTACTTCCTGTGACATTTTCACAAGTTAGAATGGTATATCAACCAAAGGCACCCAGGAATAGATCTCCACACAGGCCTGGTTTGGTCCATGATCTCTACATTAAAAAAAATCTGATTCAGACACAACCTTTTATCCTGACCGGGTTGTTTGCCATCGAAGATGACTTTTGGTCTCTCAGGTCCTTTATTGCTTCCTACATCTTCTCCAGGGATCATTTCTGGATGGACCTTTGAGGTTCTCAGCAGGTGGAAGTTTTTCTACATTTCTGTATTGTAATATCAACTCCTTCCCTGCTCTTCTGTAAAGTTAGATTGAGGGAACAGTGTCCGGTTATGGTTAAAAACATGATCGATTTGGGTTAGAAATCATTTTGCTGGATGAATGATCGTATTGAGAACTTGCTATGTGTAGAAGAATATATAGGTGAAATATATGTATGAAAAAAGAAATCTAAGTCTGATTTGAAGCCCAGAAGGGCATTGGGCCCTTGATAGGGATACGTGGTGTTGAATTACGTTCTGCAGAGTTGTCTCAGATAAATCGATATACAATGGCATAGCACCTTGTATGTTGCATGAATTAATGTAGAAGGAACATCAAGTCAAAAAGGCATAGTCGGTAGTGAAAGGTTAATAAAATTAATAAAATAGGTACTTGTCACTTCCTGTTTTTCTGTATGCTTAACAAAACACTTTTGAAATCTTGAGAAATGTTTGCTAATCTTGTTCTAGAATGTACTGTTCCCAACAGCCGAACTGCAGAATGTACTCCCTCACTCGGTGTCATGCAAACCGCCCACTCGCCCTTACCCATGACTAAACTTCCCTCTCTTCCCTCTCCAAGGAAAGTATATAAGCTCTGCTTAAGCTGTTCTCAGAGGTCTCTGCTCTATTTAATTTAGCTCTGAGCTCCAGCATGCTGGACCACAAATAAACCCTTTGCTGTTGCATGAGACAGTCTCTTGATAGTATCTTCCTCTGACACTCGCCTGACCTTTACATATTGAGGTTCCACCGAGTTCCAGCAGTGGCGGACGAGAGACCCCAACGGGCTCCTCTCGGAGCAAGTAAGGCGCCTCTTTCCGGTTTCAGGTTTCTTGTTAGGGCTTGGCAAAATTGCTGGCGATGAAGAGCCTGGGCTCTCTCCGACGGTGGCTGAGAGACGTGTCACAGAGACAAAGGGCACCTCTCTGGAGGACCCCGCAGAGAACTCGGGAAATCAAGGAACAATAGTCTTCTCGACTCAGTGATATTTTCTTTTAGATTCGTTATTGCCATACCATTGGGTTTTGCCGGCTACTCATTCCTGGTCTCAGTGTTGGACGTTCATTGCCTGTCTTTATGGTCTTGTCTTATCTGTGTCGTGTGTCCTTGCTTTTACTGTTTGTGGAACTTTCATTATGGAACAGAGCACGTCAATGCCTCTGTCCCTGAGCCTTGATCACTGGACCAAAGTCCGCTTAAGGGCTCAAAATCTTTCTTTTTTTAGTAAAACGCTGGACCTGGCAGAATCTCTGTGCCTCAGAATGGCCCATCTTTGGAGTCGTATGGCCCCTAGAAGGATCTTTCTACTTCCCACTAATTTAAAAAGTCAGAGGTATTGTCTTTCAGCCAGCGCCACATAGCCATCCGGATCAACAGCCATATATCTTAACTTGGCAGGACCTCTGCAAATCTCCTCCTCCATGGGTGAAGCCTTTCCTTGCCCCTACCTCTGCTCCTACTCCTTCCCCCATGATCTCTCAAACCCTCTCAACCTCCTCCTCCTCCACCCTCTGTTCTCCCTGAGTCACAGATTTGACTCTACTGGACTCTTCTCCCCCTCCTTATCCCCTGCCCTCGTCCCCTAACACACAACACACTCTAAGTGATTCCGCTGCTGCTGACTAAGCCTCTCTACCATTGGAGGAAGCTAAGCCGGTAATAGGATCTGACAATGGACCGATGTTCATGACCCAGGTAAGTCAGGGGTTAGCCAGGAACCTGGGGATTAATTGGAAGTTAAATTGTGCTTATAGACCACAGAGTTCAAGACAAGTAGAAAGAATGAATAGAACCATTAAAGAGACCTTAACGAAATTAAGCTTAGAGACCAGCATAAGATTGGACTATGCTCCTGCCTTATGCAATGTTTCATGCAAGAAAAAATCCCTTTGTTTCTTTGAGTAACCTTACCACATGTGAAATTCTTTATGATGGCCCTCCTTCAGTAGGGGACCTAAGCCCAACTGTAAGACCTAAAGATCCTTTCCACACCCCCTTGCTTGACAGACTTAAAGATCTTGAAAGAACTCAGTAATACCTGTGAAAACAGCTGGCCACTTCCTACCCAACTGGGAACCAGGGGATTCCACATCCATATCAAGTAAGAGATTTCATCTATGTAAGATGATATCAGGTGTCATCCCTGGTACCCCGCTGAAAAGGACCATACCAGGTGCTATTATAACACCTACAGTGGTAAACGTAAACAGAATCACTTCCTGGATCCATACCTCTCATCTCAAGCCTGCTCCCTGTACAGAATCTTTCTGGAAACTGAAAAAGACTGGTAACAGTTTCAAATTGTGTATTCGCAATGTGAATAAGGTTATATACTCTCCCCTTGGCTACAAGTAGTCCTAACCCTCATCAGCCCATTAAGCAGTGATGGCTGATCACAAATCCTACTGGAAAAGAAGTATGGTCTATCTCGCATACAGCCCCCTTAGGGACATGGTGGCCATCTCTCCACCCAGACATTTGTTAGCTGGCTATAGGTATTTCCTATTGTGATATCCCTGATGAAGAGGATCCCACTAAAATACCATTAAATCCCTTCTGTACCATAGATAATGTAAACAAACATTATGGATGTAGGGACACGCGAGCCAGATGCAGGTTGGCTAGTCTAGATTACTAAGTTTGCCTGGCAGACTATCAAAGCCACAAAGAGTAATATCTGTGTGGGGGAAAAGCCGACTTTTTCTGTATGTCATGGGAATGTGTGCATACAGGGGCTGCCTGATGGAACCCCAATTCTTCATCAAATTCAGTACACAGCATTGGCCACATTACCAATTAGACAACCAAAAACTATGGCACCCAGAGGGGTCTCTAGATCCTCAAATTTTGCGTGACCTTTTTAACTTCTGCAAGTGCTCAAAAGAGTGAAAGGAAATTCCCCTATGTGGAAGCCTTTTCCCTCCTTCACTCACATCCTGAACTATGCTTCTCCAATAGATCATTATCCTCAGCCTTCTGCTCCAGACCCTCTGATGTCACTCCCATCTCAGCAACTTGATTTCTCCCCTCCAATAACTAGATCAGAAACCCAAAGCTCCACCAGTTCTCAGACCATCGCCCCCTTGCTGAGGTAGCAGGTACATAGGTACCGCTCCACCAACTCATTCCTCTCATCTCCTGTCAGTGCCCTCACCGGGTCCCACCAGGTCCTCTTACCAGCTAACCCAATGCTCAAACGAGCTGAGGAGAGCCCTGAGACCCTTATCCAAGATGTAATATAATTGGCCTTTAAAGTTGCTTTGTCATCACTGAAAACAGGTTACTAAAATTTAAAGTCCCTCACAGGATTTTGGGATCCTCACTCCCGTCTTTCACTCTGCTCTACCTGATCTACTGCTCAAGTTTGCTGCTAGGAAATTCCCAATACCCTTTCGCATTATTCTTTTACATCTCTCTTTTCCCTCATTCTCAGATCCTCGGAGGTGCTCTCAGCCCCACCTTCCCCGTCTTTCCCCCTCTGTACCAGGCCCACAGAAAAGTCTTAAATGACCTTCTTCAGAAGTCTTCACCATGGCTGAGTTTTGAACTTTCAGCAAAACAGTCCCAATAAAGACTTTAATGTAGATAAACTTTCTCTTTCGTATTGCCCTGTTCTACTTGGCCACTGGCTAAAAATCTCAGTACTTCTAAGCTAGACAACCCCTAACTAGTTTTTCACAAAATATGTGAACAAGTCCTCTGGCCTTCAGCTGGGGCTTCACAGAGATGGCTACATTTCTAAGATAAAGAAATTACCAACCGGGCTCCATGGTAACAGCTGGCAGGGGGAAAATAAGAAAGGGAAGAAAAAGCTCTCCTCCTCCCAGGTGTCCTTGAAAAGTTAACTTGCCCAGAACAGAAGGAAAAACAGAAACAAATACTGCTTTTTTAAACTTCTGAAGACTGTGAACTTCTGAGCCCCATCCCTTATATGTTGGGTACAAAATTCTGAAACTACCTAAACTTGAGTTTCAGGGCATTAATTGATTACAATATAAGCAATGCCCTCTGAATCCGGTTGCAACCAAATAGGACTGTTTCCCTCTCTTGAGTGCTATCTTAGGTGCCTTGCTTTGTCAGTGCCTACAACAGCATAATTCTATATACTTAAACATCGTTTATGTTTTCATGAAATGATCAGGATATGTGATAAATTGTGTAATGGTGGAGATGTTTCCCAGAGTGCTCTATCATGACGCAGGTTCATTTGAAGATCAAATAGGGGGGGCATACAACCGGTTCCACTGGGAACATATATCCCTCACTTTAGCCATCCTATTAGGAATAGGAGTTGCTGCACGGTTGGGCAGAGGAACCAGTGGCATTGTCCATGGGACACAAAAGATGACCCAATTAGAAGCAGCAATAGAGCAAAAGTAAGATATTAGAAACCTCCTTCAGGGCTTTGCATGAAACTTTAACCTCTCTCTCTGAAGTTGTTTTACAGAACAATTGAGGGTTGGACCTCCTCTTCATTAGAGAAGGGGGCCTTTGTGCTGCATTGAGGGAAGAATGTTGTTTTTATGCTGACTATACTGGAGTCGTAATAAAATCTATGAGTAAATTTAAAAGACACCTTGAAGAGCATCAACAAATGAGAGAGGGCCCAAAAGGGTGGCTTGAGTCTTGGTTCACACAGTCCCCCTGGTTAACTACGTTTTTATCAAACCTGGCCGGTCTAATAATAATCCTCATATTATTGCTAACTATAAAACCCTGTTTGCTCAACCGTGTAATATCTTTTCTCCAGGCTCAAATTGGAGGAGTTAAACTTATGGTAATACCCCACTAGCAGACATTGAATGTGACACCCTCCAATGATCATTTTTATGATTAAAATTAGCCAGAAGAAGAAGTGGGGAATGAAATATTAATAAAATAGGTACTTGTCACATCTTGTTTTTCTGTATGCTTAACAGAACACTGTTGAAATCTTGAGAAATGTTTGCAAAACTTGTTCCCAGAATGTTCTATCCCCAGCTGCCAAATTGCAGAATGTACTCCCTCTCCCAGTTGCATGCAAACCGCCCACTCGCCCTGACCCATCAATACAATTCCCTCCCTTCTCTCTCCAGGGAAAGTATATAAGCTCTAATTCAGCTATTCTCAGGGCTATCTGCTCTATTCAGGTGAGCTCTGAACCCCAGCATTCTGGACACCCAATAAACCCTTTGATGTTGCATGAGATAGCCTGTTGGTAGTCTCCTCCTCTGAAGCTCGCACCACGTTTACTTGGATGATTGAATGTAGAAGAGAACATCCAGTCAAAAAGGGATAGTCTGTAGCATTAGGAAGATAGTCAGTAAGTTTAGGAAGAAGGGTGAGTATAAGATTTGGAACAAAAGTTTCTTAGCAATAGGATTTCGATTAGAGAGTGAATGTAAATGTCAGCACAAGTGAAGAGTCAGTCACAATGATGAAGTGGGGAAAATATGTAGGAAAGCATATATCAATAGAGACATTACAAAATCAGGCAAAGTATACAGTGTGTGATAGGATTAGACATTTTGAACAGGGTTGAGTTTAAATATATAATCTTAGGAAGAAACAAATATGTAGTCACAAAGAGAATTGACATTTGAGAGCATTGGGCAAATTTCAGGTGGATGAATATTTTGAGAATAATCTTGTGAATAGTTGATTATAAATCCACATACATGAACATGAATGAATTTAGGGAGTGAATATAAGACACATATATTTCATATTTTGTAAAATCTGGAGAGTGTATATATATATATATATATATATATATATATATATATATATATATACACATATATATATATATATATACATATATATACATATACATAAAACAAACACACAGACAAAAAAGTAGCAATATATAAGTCAATCAAAATTCATTATAAAATATATACCATCCACAGATCTAAAAATATTCATTTTACTGAACATGGATTTATGTATAATGCTGTTCAACTAGCAAGCTCACCCATAGGTTGAATATTCAGTTCCAACAGGGTTTAGTAGGAGTGATCTCTTCTAACAATTTGTATCTGCCAAGTCAGCCACCTCACAAGAATGTACGTGTGGTACCAGATAGGAATCTATATGTGCATATAATAATACAGAGAAAGGGAGACAGGAATTCACATATTTGTTAACCTTAAAAATACAAGGACAACTATTTCAACAAACAATTGACTAGATTTATAACTCCAACTCTGTATCATGCAAAAGGCAAGTCCATCTATACACCATGCCTACTCTGAACTGCTTGTATTTCTATTCTTTATGGGTTATTTTTCTCCATCATATTAGGATTAGTAGTCAGAGTCTGGTAGGGTATGGTTTAGAGTCAGGTATTCAGTATTTTGAATTGAAAATAGGACACTGAATCCAATGTGTATGCAAATATATGCTACGGAAAAATCTTCCCACTCTCCTCCAGAACAATGCCTTGACATTACCTTCGCCCCAAGTAAGACACAATTAGAGGAGAAGAGTTAGAAAATCTGTGAATACATATCTAGAATGGAAAATGCTCCAGATTTCACATCTTTGGAGGTGGTAGAGGAGTTTCCAAAAGTAAGAGACAGGGTAAACACTCCACAAACATGGAGCTCTGCTGGCCAAAAGACTTTTTGAGAATCTGCCTCTGAGGTTGGGCACTTGAAATATATGTTGTTGTCAGGAGCTTTAGCTTTATTGTAGTGAAACCATCAAAGCTGGATCTGCATGTATGTGACCTGGAGGAAATGGTTACTTATTTTCAAATAAAAATGAGGCAGCAGTGATGAATTCTCTTTTTGTAGGTAAACATTGGCCACTGTGGGCTAAGGGTCTTCCCGTGTGGACTGTGAAACCAATGGTCATCCTCCAATTTTCGTGGTGTTTCTTGCTGCTGCACTGGGAGTTTGGTATTTGCTTCATGAAATACAACGAGTTCAAATGGGACACAGTGCTGAAGGGAGTTCTGTCAGGTGTGGTTGGCAGGGTCTCCAGGAGAATGCACCAACCAGGGTTCTATCTCAAGTAGCTTGCCCCCTTGACCATAGCAACATGATACTGAACATTGCTCTGAAACCTCTCCATATAAAAATATGCCTTTACATATATGGGTGTGATGGTTGCACCATGTCAGTCACAGCCATTTGGAAGCCAATGGAAGATCCACATGGCCCCACCACAGATGTTTTATCACACATTTGCATAACACATCTCTAGGCCCACTACTTACCAGGCCCCAACTTACTGGCATCTCTGTTCTACACCATTTTCATGAAACCCAGTCAATCAAGGCCCTGTCTGGTATACTCATGATCATCAACAGGACATCAAAGGTCCTCCAGTGCCAGCTGGTCATCGGAATTTCTAAAATTTCGTGGTAATTATCTAGCATTTTTTCACAGATGCATTTGGAGGCAATGTTGGTTTCAATTCATTCAGGTACCATTAAATGGTGAGGAAGCTAATTTCAGGGAAATCTCTGGAGCACTCTCACAGGCAAGTCTACCCAAAGAGTGGCCAAAAAGTCACATGAAGCCAGGCCCATTGAGGTCTACAAAGCGAGGTCCAAGTGTGTTTTGAATCTCAATTATGCCTGAAAGTCTTTCAGAATAAAATCATGTAATATCCTGGCTGTGATTCCCAGTGTTCTGTGGAAAGCCACTCTGGGCCTTGATCCCAGGTTCCAATGGCAACTCTCATTCCTGGCCTCCTAAAATCCCAACACAATTCATGTCAATACTTCTCTGAGGTCAGTTCCAGAACTCAGTCTCTAAGGGGAATCACAGCAGAATTCAAGCCCAGGTTTACCCAGTCATCTCTTCCAACTGCCACACAAATGACCACAATTATAACCATAACACTCCTACATGGCCCTCATCTTCTACCATAAAGATACTCATCATAACATCTGGATGGAGGTTTTCATGAGAGGCACATCCCAAGACAGTGTCCAAAATAAGCTCCCTTGCCCCTCATTTGCCGAATGTCAGGGTGGCTTGGACACCCTTCCTGTGAACCAGGAGTGATCAAATAGGCCTGCCCTTAATACTGCTTCGCTTCTCCAATTTGAGGCTCTCTGACTGTGGGGTCTAGATTCTTTTTGTGAATTGGAGTCATGAGAAAAGCCAGGCACCTCTGCAGAGATTTGAAGAACTCATTTCACCCAAAGAATCCCTATTCTGACATGATGGATTTCAGAAACCTAACAAAGGAAGGCAATATAATTCATGCACATTGATTGAACGTTTTTCCATTTTGGTTTAGATGCACATATGGGATCTTTCTTTACATCCATCAGGTGCTGAGAATCTAAGTCACAGCCTAAAACATGGCAAAGGGCCTGAATCAGACACATCCTTTTCCAATGAAATTAAGCAAAGAGCCAGAGGTGATGCACATTCATTTCCATTTGAAAGTTGTTTTCTTCAGGCTTAACAAAGGGGTTGCATGAGACAAAGACCTTCCTGATATTCAGGGCAACAGAACAATAGGTAAGCAAAAGGCCCAAAGCAGGGTATCTCCACTGAGACTTTCCTGGTCACACTGATATCTGAGTTTTCTGAGATGCTGGCCATTCCATTCAGGTATCCAGTACATGGCCATGTCAAAGACCTTGGATTTGGTACATATCTTGGACACATAACCATGAGCCTATTCTAGAGAGTGGCAAGAATTCAGGAAGAAAACAGGGACTTAGGAAGGTATTAGGTGTTGCCCGTGCATAAGGCAAGCCACACTCCATTCATAAATTGGGCAGGATGAATGCTGGGAAGCTTTATACTAGACATGACACATCCATTGCTGCATTCTCTTTTCTCATGTCTACTACCACAGGCACAGTGGGATACACAGACATGGAAACACTCACCTCTTCAAACGACTTACCCAAAACAGTTCACTCCAAAACAAACAATCCGCCATTCCTACCTATTTTCAGAACATGAGACAAACCACAAACCCACACCCACTCCCAAAAAGGCACCTCCTTCCCCATAGGTGTATGACTAACCAGAGTGTCCTCTGACTGGTGGCCATACTCTGTTCTTCCGAAATGGCCTGTCCTCTCTCAGATCTGTTTTCCTTGGCCAACTCTGTAAAGTTGTAAGGAAAAAGTGGAGAGCCACTACCTGCTTTCTCAGGAAAGCTCCCTATTCAGAGCTCTCCAGGCATTTGGTAATCCTCACTTCAGTAGGTACCAAGAATGACTGACTCTATCTTTGGTAAATCCAAACAAGTGAGCCCAGTGGGACTGGGACTGGGACTGCCTCTGGGTGCCTGGCTCCTTGGATACAAAGTTCAGAGAGTTCCATCACCAAGGAAATGAGGTATGTTACATTCTTTGGAACTGAATGAGGTCACTGCCTTGGCAAATGTATATCTTATGATGTTCAAAAACTGAAGAAATAATAATGTACCAGTGTCGAATACAAATGAATGACAAATTACATATCATGTCCCATAGGAGTCTACTTGCATTGATGTTAGACTGCGTCAGTTACTGTAGAATAATTAGGATTTGTATGCACCATTCACTGAAGTTAGTTTTCAGTACTAGGAAACAAATATGTATTTCAGGTGGATGAATATTTCTGATTATAATCTTGTGAAAAGTTGATTATAAATCCACATACATGAACATGAATGAATTTAGAGAGTGTATATTAGACACATATATTTCATATTTTGAAAAATTTGGAGAGTATATCTATATCTATATCTATATCTATATCTATATCTATATCTATATCTATATATATATATATATATATATATATACACACACACACACAAACACACACACACAACACTCACAGACATTAAAAAGTACCAATATAAATGCCAATCGAATTCATCAGTAAATATATATCATCCACAAATGCAAAAATATTTATTTTACTGAACATGAGTTAATGTATAATGTTGTTCTACTAGGACGCTCTCCTATAGGTTGAGTTTTCATTTCCAACAGCATTTAGGAGGAGTGAACTCTTCTCACAATTTGTATCTGCCAAGGCAGCCACCTCACAAAAATGTACGTGTGATACCTGGTAGGATTCTATATATGCATATAAATATACATGTGTGAATAGGCTACAGAAAAGGGAAACAAGAATTCACATATTTGTTAAGTTTAAAAACACATGGAGAATATTTCAATTAAAATTTGACTAGATTTATAACTCCTACCTTATATAATGCAAATGTCAAGTCCAACTATACAACATGTCTCCTCTGAAGTACTTGTATTTCTAATGTGTTGGGTTAATTTTCTCCATTATATTAGGATGAATAGTCTGAGTCTACTAGGTATGGGTTAGTGTCAGGGATTCAGTATTTCGAATGGAAAATTGGAAAATGAATCCAATGTGTATGTAAATATATGCTGCACAAATATCCTCCCACTCTCATCCAGAACAATGCCATGACATTACCTTCACCCCAAGTAAGACACAATTAGAGGAGAAGAGTTACAAAATCAGTGAATATATATCTGGAATCGAAAATGCTCAGGAGTTCACAACCTTGGAGGTGGTAGAGGAGTTTCCATTACTAAGGGACAGGGTAAACACTCCACAAACATGGAGCTCTGCTGGCCTAAAAACTTTTTGAGAAACTGCCTCTGAGCTACCACACTTGAAATATATGTTGTTTTCAGGAGATTTGGCTTCCTCTGTAGTGAGACCATCAAAGCTGGGTCTGCATCTATGTGACCTGGAGGACATGGTTTCTTATTTTCCAATGAACAAGATGAAGCAGTGCTGAATCCTCTCTTTGTAGGTAAACTGAGGCCACTGGGGACTAAGTGTCTCCCCGTGTGGACTGTGAAGCCATTTGGTCCTCCTCCACTTTTTGTGGTGTTTTTGCTGCTGCACTGTGAGTTTCCACCTGATGAGAACCTCAAATGTCCATGCACAAATGATACCTGGAGAAGTTGTAGGCAGGTATGAAGCACCTGAGAGAGCAAGAGTCACCTTCCATGCAAACAACCTGATCAGGATGAAGGGATGTGTCTGAATCTGAATCTCTCTCTTCTTATTGTGGAGAAGATGGACCAAACCAGGCCTGAGTGGAGAGCTGTTCCCGGGTGCCAATAGTTGATATACATTCTACCTTATGAAAGTGTCACAGGAAGTAGGGGCAACCTCCATCTTATGTTACCCTTGGAAGCAACTGTTAGGACAAAGTGGTTGCCAAGGCAGTGACCTCATTCAGTTCCAAAGAATGTGACATACCTCATTTCCTTGGTGATGGAACTCTCTGAACTTGGTATCCAAGAAGCCAGGCACCCAGAGGCAGTCCCAGTCCCAGTCCCAGTGGGCTCACTTGTTTGGATTTACCAAGGACAGAGTCAGTTTTCTTGGTACCTAATGATGTGAGGATGGCCAAATGCCAGGAGAGCTCTGAAGATGGACCTTTCCTGAGAAAACAGGTAGTGGCTAACCACTTTTTCCTGACATCTTCACAGAGTTGGTCAAGGAAACAAGATCTGAGAGAAGACAGGCCATTTCGGGGGAACATAGTATGGCCCACCAGTCAGAGGACACTCCGGATAGTCACAGACCTACTTGGGGGAAGGAGGTGCCTTTGTGGGAGTGGGTGTGGGTTTGTTGTTTTGTCTCATGTTCTGAGAATAGATAGGAAAGGTGGTTTGTTTGGTTTGGAGTGGATAGTTTCTACTAAGTCATTTGACACGGCGAGTGTTTCTGTGTATCCCACTGTGTCCGTTGTTGTAGACTTTAGAAAAGAGAATGCATTAATGAATGTGTCCTGTCTAGTATAAATCTTCCCATAATTCATCCTGCCCAATATATGAATGGACTGCAGCTTGTCTTATCGATGTGCAACACCTGCTATCTATCTAAGTTGTTGTTTTCTTCCTGAATTCTGGCCACTCTCCAGAATAGGCTCATGGATTTGTGTCCAAAATATGTACCACCTCCAAGCTCTGTGACATGGCCATGTACTGGATAGCTGAAGAGAATGGCGAGCATCTCAGAAAACTCAGATATCATTGTGACCAGGAAAGTCTCAGTGCAGAAACCCTGCTTTGGGCCTTTTGCTTACTTATTGTTGTGTTGCACTGAATGTCAGGAAGGTCTTTGCCTCAGGCCACCCCTTTGTGAAGCCTGAAGAAAACAGTTTTCAAATGGAAATGAATGGGCCTCACCTGTGGCTCTTTGCTTAATTGCTTTGGAAAGAGATGTGTCTTTATCAGCCTCTTGGACCTGTGTGTGGCTCTGACTTATATTCTCAGCACCTGATGGATCTTAAGAATGATCCCATGTGAGCTTCCAAAAACAAAATGTCAAAAAATGTCATTCATTGTGGATGAAGTCTCTTGCCTTCCTCTGTTAGGTTCCTGCACTCCATCAAATGAGAATAGGGATTCTTTGGGTCAAATGAGTTCTTCAAAGCCCTGCAGAGGTGCGTGTGTTTTCACATGACTCTAAATCACCTAAAGAATCGATACCTAAAATCAGTAGGCCTCAAATTGGAGAAACACAGAAGTATTAACGGCAGGCTTATTTGTTCACTCCTGGTTCACAGAAACGGTGTCCAGGCTACCCTGACTTTAGGCAAATGAGGGGCAAACGAGCTGATTTTGGACACTGTCTTGGGCTGCGCCCCTCATGGAAACCTCCAGCCAGAGGTTAAGATGATTGACTCTATGGAATAAGATGAGGGCCATGTGGGAGTGTTTTGGTTTTAATTTTGGTCATTTGTGTGGCATTGGAAAAAATGACTGGGTCCACGTGGGCTTGAACTCTGGTGTGATTCCCCTTAGAGACTGGGTTTTGGAACTGAACTCAGAGAAGAATTACCATGAATTTTTTTGGGATTTTAAGAGGCCACGCATGAAAGTCGCTCTTGGAAACTGAGACCTAGGCCCCGGGTGGATTTCCACAGAGGCCTGGGAATCTCAGCAAGGATATCACATGATTTTATTCTTAAATAAATGGCAGCCATAGTTGAGAGTCAAAACACACATGGACCTCACATTGTAGACCTCAATGGGCCTCGCCTAATGTGACCTTTTGTCCACTCTTTGGGAAGCCGTGCCTGTGAGAGTTCTCCAGAGATTTCATTGAAATGAGCTTCCACACCATTTAATGTTTGCTGAATGAACTGAAACCCACAGTGCCTCCAACTTCATGCTTGAAAAATGGCTAGATAAATACCATGAAATTTTTGAAATTCCTATGACCAGGTGGCACTGGAGAAACATTGGATGTCCTGTTGCTGATCATGAGTATACCAGACAGTGCCTTGATTTACTGAGTTTCATGAAAATGGTGTAGAACAGAGATGCCAGAAATTTGAAGCCTGCTGAGTAGTGGGTCTAGAGCAGTGGTGGGGAGGTGTTTGATAAAACATCCGTGGTAGGGCCATGTGGATCTACCATTGGATTCCAAATGTCTTGTAACTGACATGGTGCAGCCAACAGACCCTTATATGTAAAGGCATCTTGTTATATGGAGAGTTTTCAGAGGAAAATTAAGAATCAGGTTGATATGGACAAGGGGGCAATGGGGCAAGCTGTGAGAGATAGGAGCCTAGTTGGTGCATTCTCTTGCAGACCCTGACCCACCACACGTGACAGAACTCCCTCCAGCACTGTGTCCCAGTTTAGCTCCTAGTATTTCGTGAAAGAAATACCAAACTCACAGTGCAGCAGCAAAAACACCACAAAAAGTGGAGGAGGACCAAATGGCTTCACAGTCCACACGGGGAGACACTTAGTCCCCAGTGGCCTCAGTTTACCTACAAAGAGAGGATTCAGCACTGCTTCATCTTGTTCATTGGAAAATAAGAAACCATGTCCTCCAGGTCACATAGATGCAGACCCAGCTTTGATGGTCTCACTACAGAGGAAGCCAAATCTCCTGAAAACAACATATATTTCAAGTGTGGAAGCTCAGAGGCACTTTCTCAAAAAGTTTTTAGGCCAGCAGAGCTCCATGTTTGTGGAGTGTTTACCCTGTCCCTTAGTAATGGAAACTCCTCTACCACCTCCAAGGTTGTGAACTCCTGAGCATTTTCCATTCCAGATATATATTCACTGATTTTGTAACTCTTCTCCTCTAATTGTGTCTTACTTGGGGTGAAGGTAATGTCATGGCATTGTTCTGGATGAGAGTGGGAGGATATTTGTGCAGCATATATTTACATACACATTGGATTCATTTTCCAATTTTCCATTCGAAATACTGAATCCCTGACACTAACCCATACCTAGTAGACTCAGACTATTCATCCTAATATAATGGAGAAAATTAACCCAACACAATAGAAATACAAGCACTTCAGAGGAGACATGTTGTATAGTTGGACTTGACATTTGCATTATATAAGGTAGGAGTTATAAATCTAGTCAAATTTTAATTGAAATATTCTCCATGTGTTTTTAAACTTAACAAATATGTGAATTCTTGTTTCCCTTTTCTGTAGCCTATTCACACATGTATATTTATATGCATATATAGAATCCTACCAGGTATCACACATACATTTTTGTGAGGTGGCTGCCTTGGCAGATACAAATTGTGAGAAGAGTTCACTCCTCCTAAATGCTGTTGGAAATGAAAATTCAACCTATAGGAGAGCGTCCTAGTAGAACAACCTTATACATTAACTCATGTTCAGTAAAATAAATATTTTGCATTTGTGGATGATACATATTTACTGATGAATTTCGATTGGCATTTATATTGGTACTTTTTAATGTCTGTGAGTGGTGTGTGTGTGTATGTGTGTGTGTGTGTGTGTGTGTGTGTGTGTGTGTGTGTTTGTGTATGTAGATATAGATATAGATATACTCTCCAAATTTTTCAAAATATGGAATAAATGTGTCTAATATACACTCTCTAAATTCATTCATTTTCATGTATGTGGATTTATAATCCACTTTTCACAAGATTATAATCAGAAATATTCATCCACCTGAAATACATATTGTTTCCTAGTACTGAAAACTAACTTCAGTGAATGGTGCATACAAATCCTAATTATTCTACAGTAACTGACCCAGTCTAACATCAATGCAAGTAGACTCCTATGGGACATGATATATAATTTGTCATTCATTTGTATTCGACACTGGTACATTATTGTTTCTTCAGTTTTTGCACATCACAGGATATACATTTCATCCACAAGTTCACAAATTAATAAGCATTTGTTTCAACTTTAATCATCTTACTTCAGAACACATGTATTGTCAGGGTTTCTTGACTGGTCTTTTCATGAGACTTCTTTCCAAACACATTATTTTCAATTTCCATAATCATTTTGACGCAAAACTCACACACTCTTCATGAAAAACCAAAACACTAATATTTCCATTACATATATACCTGGTTGGAATGAATGATTGTATATCAATATACGATTTCCTTTAATTTTTCAGATATCAGTTAATTCATTATTTAAAGTTCAAAAAAGTTATATTATTTATTCACAGTATCGTCTATTCATGCTTTTTCTCTATGTTCCTAGAAACAGGGTACACCTCTTTGTACCCCCGATTCTCATTTTACATCTTCAATATATTGCTCCCAGAAATGGTGAAAGAAATACTCATGTCACCTCATTATCACAGTAATATTCTGGACAAAAAATGGAAAGGTCACACTTATGATTGTACCAAAGCCTAAATGGAAAGTGAAAATGGATATCTAAAAACTTCCATGTCCAGGTTGCCTAATGCTGTCAATTGTCAATCCTATTGGTGACTACATATTTGTTTTTTTCCTAATTTATATATTCAAACTCAACCCTGTTGAAAATGTCTAATTCTATCACTCACTTTATACTTTGCCTGATTTCGTAATGTTTCTATTGATATCTGCTTTTCTACATATTTTCCCCAGTTCAACATAGTGACTGACTCTTCATATGTGCTGACATTTACATTCACTCTACAACCGAAAGTCTATTGCTAAAGAACTTTTGGTCCAAATCATATACTCACTCTTCTTCCTAAACCTACCGACTATCTTCCTAATCCTACTGAATATCCCTTTTTGACTGGATGTTCTCTTCTAACTTCAATCATCCAATGTACAAGGTCCTATGCCATTGTATATTGAATTATCTGAGGCATCTTTGCAGAACATAATTCAAAGCTAAGTATCCCAATCAAGGGCAAAACCCTTCTGGGCTTCAAATCATACCTAGATTTCTGTTTTTCTACTTACATTTCACCTCTATATTCTTGTAAATATTGTAGGTTCCCAATACCATTATTCATCACACAGAATCACTCGTAACCCAAATCAAACCTGTTTTTAACCCCAAGTATACACTGTTCCCTCAATCATTTTACAGAAGAGCAGGGACAGTGTGGTTCTTACAATACAGGAAAGCTGGGGACCTTCCACCTGATGAGAACCTCAAATGTCCATGCACAAATGATACCTGGAGATGTTGAAGGCAGGTATGAAGCACCTGAGAGAGCAAAAGTCATCTTTCATGGCACACAACCTGGTCAGGATGAAGGGATGTGTCTGAATCTGAATCTCTCTCTTCTTATTGTAGAGAAGATGGACCAAACCAGGCCTGAGTGGAGAGCTGTTCCCGGGTGCCAATGGTTGATATACATTCTACCTTATGAAAGTGTCATAGGAAGTAGGGGCAACCTCTATCTTATGTTACCCTTGGGAGCAACTGATAGGACAAAGTGGTTGCCAAGGCAGTGACCTCATTCCGTTCCAAAGAATGTGACATACCTCAATTCATTGGTGATGGAACTCTCCGAACTTGGTATCCAAGAAGCCAGGCACCCAGAGGCAGTCCCAGTCCCAGTCCCAGTGGGCTCACTTGTTTGGATTTACCAAGGACAGAGTCAGTTTTCTTGGTACCTAATGGTGTGAGGATGGCCAAATGCCAGGAGAGCTCTGAAGATGGACCTTTCCTGAGAAAACAGGTAGTGGCTAACCACTTTTTCCTGACATCTTCAAAGAGTTGGTCAAGGAAACAAGATCTGAGAGAAGACAGGCCATTTCGGGGGAACATAGTATGGCCCACCAGTCAGAGGACACTCTGGATAGTCACAGACCTACTTGGGGGAAGGAGGTGCCTTTGTGGGAGTGGGTGTGGGTTTGTTGTTTTGTCTCATGTTCTGAGAATAGATAGGAAAGGCGGTTTGTTTGGTTTGGAGTGGACAGTTTCTAGTAAGTCATTTGACACGCGAGTGTTTCTCTTTCTGTGTATCCCACTGTGTCCGTTGTTGTAGACATTAGAAAAGAGAATGCATTAATGGATGTGTCCTGTCTAGTATAAATCTTCCCATAACTCATCCTGCCCAATATATGAATGGCCTGCAGCTTTCTTATCGATGTGCAACACCTGCTATCTTTCTAAGTTGTTGTTTTCTTCCTGAATTCTGGCCACTCTCCAGAATAGGCTCATGGATTTGTGTCCAAAATATGTACCACCTCCAAGCTCTGTGATATGGCCATGTACTGGATAGCTGAAGAGAATGGCGAGCATCTCAGAAAACTCAGATATCAGTGTGACCAGGAAAGTCTCAGTGCAGAAACCCTGCTTTGGGCCTTTTGCTTACTTATTGTTGTGTTTCACTGAATGTCAGGAAGGTCTTTGCCTCAGGCCACCCCTTTGTGAAGCCTGAAGAAAACAGTTTTCAAATGGAAATGAATGGGCCTCACCTGTGGCTCTTTGCTTAATTGCTTTGGAAAGGGATGTATCTTTATCAGCCTCTTGGGCCTGTGTGTGGCTGTGACTTAGATTCTCAGCACCTGATGGATCTTAAGAATGATCCCATGTGAGCTTCCAAAACCAAAATGGCAAAAAATTTCATTCATTGTGGATGAAGTCTCTTGCCTTCCTCTGTTAGGTTCCTGCACTCCATCAAATGAGAATAGGGATTCTTTGGGTCAAATGAGTTCTTCAAAGCCCTGCAGAGGTGCTTGTGTTTTCGCATGACTCTAAATCACCTAAAGAATCGATACCTAAAATCAGTAGGCCTCAAATTGGAGAAACACAGAAGTATTAACGGCAGGCTTATTTGTTCACTCCTGGTTCACAGAAACGGTGTCCAGGCTACCCTGACTTTAGGCAAATGAGGGGCAAACGAGCTGATTTTGGACACTGTCTTGGGCTGCGCCCCTCATGGAAACCTCCAGCCAGAGGTTAAGATGATTGACTATATGGAATAAGATGAGGGCCATGTGGGAATGTTTTGGTTTTAATTTTGGTCATTTGTGTGGCATTGGAAAAAATGACTGGGTCCACGTGGGCTTGAACTCTGGTGTGATTCCCCTTAGATACTGGGTTTTGGAACTGAACTCAGAGAAGCATTGCCATGAATTTTGTTGGGATTTTAAGAGGCCACGCATGAAAGTCGCTCTTGGAAACTGAGACCTAGGCCCCGGGTGGATTTCCACAGAGGCCTGGGAATCTCAGCAAGGATATCACATGATTTTATTCTTAAAGAAATGGCAGCCATAGTTGAGAGTCAAAACACACATGGACCTCACATTGTAGACCTCAATGGGCCTGGCCTAATGTAACCTTTTGTCCATTCTTTGGGAAGAGGTGCCTGTGAGAGTTCTCCAGAGATTTCATTGAAATGAGCTTCCTCACCATTTAATGTTTGCTGAATGAACTGAAACCCACAGTGCCTCCAACTTCATGCTTGAAAAATGGCTAGATAAATACCATGAAATTTTTGAATTTCCTATGACCAGGTGGCACTGGAGAAACATTGGATGTCCTGTTGCTGATCATGAGTATACCAGACAGTGCCTTGATTTACTGAGTTTCATGAAAATGGTGTAGAAAAGAGATGCCAGTAAGTTAGAGCCTGCTGAGTAGTGGGTCTAGAGCAGTGGTGGGGAGGTGTTTGATAAAACATCCGTGGTAGGGCCATGTGGATCTACCATTGGATTCCAAATGTCTTGTAACTGACATGGTGCAGCCAGCAGACCCTTATATGTAAAGGCATCTTGTTATATGGAGAGTTTTCAGAGGAAAATTGAGAATCAGGTTGATATGGACAAGGGGGCAATGGGGCAAGCTGTGAGAGATTGGAGCCTAGTTGGTGCAGTCTCTTGCAGACCCTGACCCACCACACGTGACAGAACTCCCTCCAGCACTGTGTCCCAGGTTAGCTCCTAGTATTTCGTGAAACAAATACCAAACTCACAGTGCAGCAGCAAAAACACCACAAAAAGTGGAGGAGGACCAAATGGCTTCACAGTCCACACGGGGAGACACTTAGTCCCCAGTGGCCTCAGTTTACCTACAAAGAGAGGATTCAGCACTGCTTCATCTTGTTCATTGGAAAATAAGAAAACATGACCTCCAGGTCACATAGATGCAGACCCAGCTTTGATGGTCTCACTACAGAGGAAGCCAAATCACCTGAAAACAACATATATTTCAAGTGTGGAAGCTCAGAGGCAGTTTCTCAAAAAGTTTTTAGGCCAGCAGAGCTCCATGTTTGTGGAGGGTTTACCCTGTCCCTTAGTTTTGGAAACTCCTCTACCACCTCCAAGGTTGTGAACTTCTGAGCATTTTCCATTCCAGATATGTATTCACTGATTTTGTAACTCTTCTCCTCTAATTGTGTCTTACTTGGGGTGAAGGTAATGTCAAGGCATTGTTCTGGATGAGAGCGGGAGGATATTTGTGCAGCATATATTTACATACACATTGGATTCATTTTCCAATTTTCCATTCGAAATACTGAATCCCTGACACTAACCCATACCTAGTAGACTCAGACTATTCATCCTAATATAATGGAGAAAATTAACCCAACACATTAGAAATACAAGTACTTCAGAGGAGACATGTTGTATAGTTGGACTTGACATTTGCATTATATAAGGTAGGAGTTATAAATCTAGTCAAATTTTAATTGAAATATTCTCCATGTGTTTTTAAACTTAACAAATATATGAATTCTTGTTTCACTTTTCTGTAGCCTATTCACACATGTATATTTATATGCATATATAGAATCCTACCAGGTATCACACGTACATTTTTGTGAGGTGGCTGTCTTGGCAGATACAAATTGTGAGAAGAGTTCACTCCTCCTAAATGCTGTTGGAAATGAAAATTCAACCTATAGGAGAGCGTCCTAGTAGAACAACATTATACATTAATTCATGTTCAGTAAAATAAATATTTTTGCATTTGTGGATGATACATATTTACTTATGAATTTCGATTGGCATTTATATTGGTATTTTTAATGTCTGTGAGTTGTGTGTGTGTTTGTGTGTGTGTGTGTGTGTGTGTATAGATATAGATATAGATATACTCTCCAAATTTTTCAAAATATGAAATATATGCGTCTAATATACACTCTCTAAATTCATTCATGTTCATGTATGTGGATTTATAATCCACTTTTTCACAAGATTATAATCAGAAATATTCATCCACCTGAAATACATATTTGTTTCCTAGTACTGAAAACTAACTTCAGTGAATGGTGCATACAAATCCTAATTATTCTACACTAACTGACCCAGTCTAACATCAATGCAAGTAGACTCCTATGGGACATGATAAGTAATTTGCCATTCATTTGTATTCGACACTGGTACATTATTGTTTCTTCAGTTTTTGCACATCACAGGATATACATTTCATCCTGAAGTTCACAAATTAATAAGCATTTGTTTCAACTTTCACCACTTCTTGCTTCAGAACACATGTATTGTCAGGGTTTCTTGACTGGTCTTTTCATGAGACTTCTTTCCAAACACATTATTTGGAATTTCCATAATCATTTTGAAGCAAAACTCACACACTCTTCATGATAAACCTAAACACAAATCTTTCCATTACATATATACCTGGTTGGAATGAATGATTGTATATCAATATACGATTTCCTTTAATTTTTCAGATATCAGTTCAATTCATTATTTAAAGTTCAAAAAAGTTATATTATTTATTCACAGTATGGTCTATTCATGCTTTTTCTCTATGTTCCTAGAAACAGGGTACACCTCTTTGTACCCCCGATTCTCATTTTACATCTTCAATATATTGCTCCCAGAAATGGTGAAAGAAATACTCATGTCACCTCATTATCACAGTAATATTCTGGACAAAAAATGGAAAGGTCACACTTATGATTGTACCAAAGCCTAAATGGAAAGTGAACATGGATTTCTAAAACATCCATGTCCAGGTTGCCTAATGCTGTCAATTGTCAATCCTATTGGTGACTACATATTTGTTTTTTTCCTAATTTATATATTCAAACTCAACCCTGTTGAAAATGTCTAATTCTATCACTCACTTTATACTTTGCCTGATTTCGTAATGTTTCTATTGATATCTGCTTTTCTACATATTTTCCCCAGTTCAACATAGTGACTGACTCTTCATATGTGCTGACATTTACATTCACTCAACAACCGAAAGTCTATTGCTAAAGAACTTTTGGTCCAAATCCTATACTCACTCTTCTTCCTAAACCTACCGACGATCTTCCTAATCCTACTGAATATCCCTTTTTGACTGGATGTTCTCTTCTAACTTCAATCATCCAATGTACAAGGTCCTATGCCATTGTATATCGAATTATCTGAGGCATCCTTGCAGAACATCATTCAAAGCTAAGTATCCCAATCAAGGGCAAAACCCTTCTGGGCTTCAAATCATACCTAGATTTCTGTTTTCCTACTTATATTTCACCTCTATATTCTTGTAAATATTGCAGGTTCCCAATACCATTATTCATCACACAGAATCCACTCGTAATCCAAATCAAACCTGTTTTTAACCCCAAGTATACACTGTTCCCTCAATCATTTTACAGAAGAGCAGGGACAGAGTGGTTCTTACAATACAGGAAAGTTGGGGACCTTCACCTGATGAGAACCTCAAATGTCCATGCACAAATGATACCTGGAGAAGTTGTAGGCAGGTATGAAGCACCTGAGAGAGCAAAAGTCATCTTCCATGGCAAACAACCTGGTCAGGATGAAGGGATGTGTCTGAATCTGCCTCTCTCTCTTCTTATTGTACAGAAGATGGACCAAACCCAGGGCTGAGTGGAGAGCTGTTCCCGGGTGCCAATGGTGATATACATTCTACCTTATGAAAGTGTCACAGGAAGTAGGGGCAACCTCCATCTTATGTTACCCTTGGAAGCAACTGTTATGACAAAGTGGTTGCCAAGGCAGTGACCTCATTCAGTTCCAAAGAATGTGACATACCTCATTTCCTTGGTGATGGAACTCTCTGAACTTGGTATCCAAGAAGCCAGGCACCCAGAGGCAGTCCCAGTCCCAGTCCCAGTGGGCTCACTTGTTTGGATTTACCAAGGACAGAGTCAGTTTTCTTGGTACCTAATGATGTGAGGATGGCCAAATGCCAGGAGAGCTCTGAAGATGGACCTTTCCTGAGAAAACAGGTAGTGGCTAACCACTTTTTCCTGACATCTTCACAGAGTGGTCAAGGAAACAAGATCTGAGAGAAGACAGGCCATTTCGGGGGAACATAGTTGGCCCACCAGTCAGAGGACACTCCGGATAGTCACAGACCTACTTGGGGGAAGGAGGTGCCTTTGTGGGAGTGGGTGTGGGTTTGTTGTTTTGTCTCATGTTCTGAGAATAGATAGGAAAGGCGGTTTGTTTGGTTTGGAGTGGACAGTTTCTAGTAAGTCATTTGACACGGCGAGTGTTTCTGTTTCTGTGTATCCCACTGTGTCCGTTGTTGTAGACATTAGAAAAGAGAATGCATTAATGGATGTGTCCTGTCTATCTTCCCATAATTCATCCTGCCCAATATACGAATGGACTGGCAGCTTGTCTTATCGATGTGCAACACCTGCTATCTTTCTAAGTTGTTGTTTTCTTCCTGAATTCTGGCCACTCTCCAGAATAGGCTCATGGATTTGTGTCCAAAATATGTACCACCTCCAAGCTCTGTGACATGGCCATGTACTGGATAGCTGAAGAGAATGGCGAGCATCTCAGAAAACTCAGATATCAGTGTGACCAGGAAAGTCTCAGTGCAGAAACCCTGCTTTGGGCCATTTGCTTACTTATTGTTGTGTTTCACTGAATGTCAGGAAGGTCTTTGCCTCAGGCCACCCCTTTGTGAAGCCTGAAGTAAACAGTTTTCAAATGGAAATGAATGGGCCTCACCTGTGGCTCTTTGCTTAATTGCTTTGGAAAGGGATGTGTCTTTATCAGCCTCTTGGACCTGTGTTTGGCTGTGACTTAGATTCTCAGCACCTGATGGATCTTAAGAAGGATCCCATGTGAGCTTCCAAAACCAAAATGGCAAAAAATTTCATTCATTGTGGATGAAGTCTCTTGCCTTCCTCTGTTAGGTTCCTGCACTCCATCAAATGAGAATAGGGATTCTTTGGGTCAAATGAGTTCTTCAAAGCCCTGCAGAGGTGCTTGTGTTTTCGCATGACTCTAAATCACATAAAGAATCGATACCTAAAATCAGTAGGCCTCAAATTGGAGAAACACAGAAGTATTAACGGCAGGCTTATTTGTTCACTCCTGGTTCACAGAAACGGTGTCCAGGCTACCCTGACTTTAGGCAAATGAGGGGCAAACGAGCTGATTTTGGACACTGTCTTGGGCTGCGCCCCTCATGGAAACCTCCAGCCAGAGGTTAAGATGATTGACTCTATGGAATAAGATGAGGGCCATGTGGGAGTGTTTTGGTTTTAATTTTGGTCATTTGTGTGGCATTGGAAAAATGACTGGGTCCACGTGGGCTTGAACTCTGGTGTGATTCCCCTTAGATACTGGGTTTTGGAACTGAACTCAGAGAAGCATTGCCATGAATTTTGTTGGGATTTTAAGAGGCCACGCATGAAAGTGCTCTTGGAAACTGAGACCTAGGCCCCGGGTGGATTTCCACAGAGGCCTGGGAATCTCAGCAAGGATATCACATGATTTTATTCTTTAAAGAAATGGCAGCCATAGTTGAGAGTCAAAACACACATGGACCTCACATTGTAGACCTCAATGGGCCTGGCCTAATGTGACCTTTTGTCCACTCTTTGGGAAGCCGTGCCTGTGAGAGTTCTCCAGAGATTTCATTGAAATGAGCTTCCTCACCATTTAATGTTTGCTGAATGAACTGAAACCCACAGTGCCTCCAACTTCATGCTTGAAAAATGGCTAGATAAATACCATGAAATTTTTGAAATTCCTATGACCAGGTGGCACTGGAGAAACATTGGATGTCCTGTTGCTCATCATGAGTATACCAGACAGTGCCTTGATTTACTGAGTTTCATGAAAATGGTGTAGAACAGAGATGCCAGTAAGTTGGAGCCTGCTGAGTAGTGGGTCTAGAGCAGTGGTGGGGAGGTGTTTGATAAAACATCCGTGGTAGGGCCATGTGGATCTACCATTGGATTCCAAATGTCTTGTAACTGACATGGTGCAGCCAGCAGACCCTTATATGTAAAGGCATCTTGTTATATGGAGAGTTTTCAGAGGAAAATTAAGAATCAGGTTGATATGGACAAGGGGGCAATGGGGCAAGCTGTGAGAGATAGGAGCCTAGTTGGTGCATTCTCTTGCAGACCCTGACCCACCACACGTGACAGAACTCCCTCCAGCACTGTGTCCCAGTTTAGCTCCTAGTATTTCGTGAAACAAATACCAAACTCACAGTGCAGCAGCAAAAACACCACAAACAGTGGAGGAGGACCAAATGGCATCACAGTCCACACGGGGAGACACTTAGTCCCCAGTGGCCTCAGTTTACCTACAAAGAGAGGATTCAGCACTGCTTCATCTTGTTCATTGGGAAAATAAGAAACCATGTCCTTCAGGTCACATAGATGCAGACCCAGCTTTGATGGTCTCACTACAGAGGAATCCAAATCTCCTGAAAACAACATATATTTCAAGTGTGGAAGCTCAGAGGCAGTTTCTCAAAAAGTTTTTAGGCCAGCAGAGCTCCATGTTTGTGGAGTGTTTACCCTGTCCCCTTAGTTTTGGAAACTCCTCTACCACCTCCAAGGTTGTGAACTCCTGAGCATTTTCCATTCCAGATATGTATTCACTGATTTTGTAACTCTTCTCCTCTAATTGTGTCTTACTTGGGTGAAGGTAATGTCAAGGCATTTGTTCTGGATGAGAGCGGGAGGATATTTGTGCAGCATATTTTTACATACACATTGATTCATTTTCCAAATTTCCATTCGAAGTACTGAATCCCTGACACTAACCCATACCTAGTAGACTCAGACTATTCATCCTAATATAATGGAGAAAATTAACCCAACACATTAGAAATACAAGTACTTCAGAGGAGACATGTTGTATAGTTGGACTTGACATTTGCATTATATAAGGTAGGAGTTATAAATCTAGTCAAATTTTAATTGAAATATTCTCCATGTGTTTTTAGGCTTAACAAATATGTGAATTCTTATTTCCCTTTTCTGTAGCCTATTCACACATGTATATTTATATGCATATATAGAATCCTACCAGGTATCACACGTATATTTTTGTGAGGTGGCTGTCTTGGCATTTACAAATTGTGAGAAGAGTTCACTCCTCCTAAATGCTGTTGAAATGAAAATTCAACCTATAGGAGAGCGTCCATAGTAGAACAACATTATACATTAACTCATGTTCAGTAAAATAAATATTTTTGCATTTGTGGATGATACATATTTACTGATGAATTTCGATTGGCATTTATATTGGTACTTTTTAATGTCTGTGAATGTTGTGTGTGTGTGTGTGTGTATACAGATATAGATATAGATATAGATATACTCTCCAAATTTTTCAAAATATGAAATATATGTGTCTAATATACACTCTCTAAATTCATTCATGTTCATGTATGTGGATTTATAATCCACTTTTCACAAGATTATAATCAGAAATATTCATCCACCTGAAATACATATTTGTTTCCTAGTCCTGAAAACTAACTTCAGTGAATGGTGCATACAAATCCTAATTATTCTACAGTAACTGACCCAGTCTAACATCAATGCAAGTAGACTCCTATGGGACATGATATGTAATTTGTCATTCATTTGTATTCGACACTGGTACATTATTGTTTCTTCAGTTTTTGCACATCACAGGATATACATTTCATCCACAAGTTCACATATTAATAAGCATTTGTTTCAACTTTCACCACTTCTTGCTTCAGAACACATGTATTGTCAGGGTTTCTTGACTGGTCTTTTCATGAGACTTCTTTCCAAACACATTATTTGGAATTTCCATAACCTTTTCGAAGCAAAACTCACACACTCTTCATGATAAACCTAAACACAAATCTTTCCATTACATATATACCTGGTTGGAATGAATGATTGTATATCAATATACGATTTCCTTTAATTTTTCAGATATCAGTTCAATTCATTATTTAAAGTTCAAAAAAGTTATATTATTTATTCACAGTATGGTCTATTCATGCTTTTTCTCTATGTTCCTAGAAACAGGGTACACCTCTTTGTACCCCCGATTCTCATTTTACATCTTCAATATATTGCTCCCAGAAATGGTGAAAGAAATACTCATGTCACCTCATTATCACAGTAATATTCTGGACAAAAAATGGAAAGGTCACACTTATGATTGTACCAAAGCCTAAATGGAAAGTGAACATGGATTTCTAAAAACATCCATGTCCAGGTTGCCTAATGCTGTCAATTGTCAATCCTATTGGTGACTACATATTTGTTTTTTTCCTAATTTATATATTCAAACTCAACCCTGTTGAAAATGTCTAATTCTATCACTCACTTTATACTTTGCCTGATTTCGTAATGTTTCTATTGATATCTGCTTTTCTACATATTTTCCCCAGTTCAACATAGTGACTGACTCTTCATATGTGCTGACATTTACATTCACTCAACAACCGAAAGTCTATTGCTAAAGAACTTTTGGTCCAAATCCTATACTCACTCTTCTTCCTATACCTACCGACTATCTTCCTAATCCTACTGAATATCCCTTTTTGACTGGATGTTCTTCTAACTTCAATCATCCAATGTACAAGGTCCTATGCCATTGTATATCGAATTATCTGAGGCATCCTTGCAGAACTCATTCAAAGCTAAGTATCCCAATCAAGGGCAAAACCCTTCTGGGCTTCAAATCATACCTAGATTTCTGTTTTCCTACTTATATTTCACCTCTATATTCTTGTAAATATTGCAGGTTCCCAATACCATTATTCATCACACAGAATCACTCGTAATCCAAATCAAACCTGTTTTTAACCCCAAGTATACACTGTTCCCTCAATCATTTTACAGAAGAGCAGGGACAGAGTGGTTCTTACAATACAGGAAAGTTGGGGACCTTCCACCTGATGAGAACCTCAAATGTCCATGCACAAATGATACCTGGAGAAGTTTGTAGGCAGGTATGAAGCACCTGAGAGAGCAAAAGTCATCTTCCATGGCAAACAACCTGGTCAGGATGAAGGGATGTGTCTGAATCTGCCTCTCTCTCTTCTTATTGTACAGAAGATGGACCAAACCAGGGCTGAGTGGAGAGCTGTTCCCGGGTGCCAATGGTGATATACATTCTACCTTATGAAAGTGTCACAGGAAGTAGGGGCAACCTCCATCTTATGTTACCTTTGGAAGCAACTGTTATGACAAAGTGGTTGCCAAGGCAGTGACCTCATTCAGTTCCAAAGAATGTGACATACCTCATTTCCTTGGTGATGGAACTCTCTGAACTTGGTATCCAAGAAGCCCAGGCACCCAGAGGCAGTCCCAGTCCCAGTCCCAGTGGGCTCACTTGTTTGGATTTACCAAGGACAGAGTCAGTTTTCTTGGTACCTAATGATGTGAGGATGGCCAAATGCCAGGAGAGCTCTGAAGATGGACCTTTCCTGAGAAAACAGGTAGTGGCTAACCACTTTTTTCCTGACATCTTCACAGAGTTGGTCAAGGAAACAAGATCTGAGAGAAGACAGGCCATTCGGGGAACATAGTATGGCCCACCAGTCAGAGGACACTCCGGATAGTCACAGACCTACTTGGGGGAAGGAGGTGCCTTTGTGGGAGTGGGTGTGGGTTTGTTGTTTTGTCTCATGTTCTGAGAATAGATAGGAAAGGCGGTTTGTTTGGTTTGGAGTGGACAGTTTCTAGTAAGTCATTTGACACGGCGAGTGTTTCTGTTTCTGTGTATCCCACTGTGTCCGTTGTTGTAGACATTAGAAAAGAGAATGTATTAATGGATGTGTCCTGTCTAGTATAAATCTTCCCATAATTCATCCTGCCCAATATACGAATGGACTGCAGCTTGTCTTATCGATGTGCAACACCTGCTATCTTTCTAAGTTGTTGTTTTCTTCCTGAATTCTGGCCACTCTCCAGAATAGGCTCATGGATTTGTGTCCAAAATATGTACCACCTCGAAGCTCTGTGACATGGCCATGTACTGGATAGCTGAAGAGAATGGCGAGCATCTCAGAAAACTCAGATATCAGTGTTACCAGGAAAGTCTCAGTGCAGAAACCCTGCTTTGGGCCATTTGCTTACTTATTGTTGTGTTTCACTGAATGTCAGGAAGGTCTTTGCCTCAGGCCACCCCTTTGTGAAGCCTGAAGTAAACAGTTTTCAAATGGAAATGAATGGGCCTCACACTGTGGCTCTTTGCTTAATTGCTTTGGAAAGGGATGTGTCTTTATCAGCCTCTTGGACCTGTGTTTGGCTGTGACTTAGATTCTCAGCACCTGATGGATCTTAAGAAGGATCCCATGTGAGCTTCCAAAACCAAAATGGCAAAAATTTCATTCATTGTGGATGAAGTCTCTTGCCTTCCTCTGTTAGGTTCCTGCACTCCATCAAATGAGAATAGGGATTCTTTGGGTCAAATGAGTTCTTCAAAGCCCTGCAGAGGTGCTTGTGTTTTCGCATGACTCTAAATCACATAAAGAATCGATACCTAAAATCAGTAGGCCTCAAATTGGAGAAACACAGAAGTATTAACGGCAGGCTTATTTGTTCACTCCTGGTTCACAGAAACGGTGTCCAGGCTACCCTGACTTTAGGCAAATGAGGGGCAAACGAGCTGATTTTGGACACTGTCTTGGGCTGCGCCCCTCATGGAAACCTCCAGCCAGAGGTTAAGATGATTGACTCTATGGAATAAGATGAGGGCCATGTGGGAGTGTTTTGGTTTTAATTTTGGTCATTTGTGTGGCATTGGAAAAAATGACTGGGTCCACGTGGGCTTGAACTCTGGTGTGATTCCCCTTAGATACTGGGTTTTGGAACTGAACTCAGAGAAGCATTGCCATGAATTTTGTTGGGATTTTAAGAGGCCACGCATGAAAGTCGCTCTTGGAAACTGAGACCTAGGCCCCGGGTGGATTTCCACAGAGGCCTGGGAATCTCAGCAAGGATATCACATGATTTTATTCTTAAAGAAATGGCAGCCATAGTTGAGAGTCAAAACACACATGGACCTCACATTGTAGACCTCAATGGGCCTGGCCTAATGTGACCTTTTGTCCACTCTTTGGGAAGCCGTGCCTGTGAGAGTTCTCCAGAGATTTCATTGAAATGAGCTTCCTCACCATTTAATGTTTGCTGAATGAACTGAAACCCACAGTGCCTCCAACTTCATGCTTGAAAAATGGCTAGATAAATACCATGAAATTTTTGAAATTCCTATGACCAGGTGGCACTGGAGAAACATTGGATGTCCTGTTGCTCATCATGAGTATACCAGACAGTGCCTTGATTTACTGAGTTTCATGAAAATGGTGTAGAACAGAGATGCCAGTAAGTTGGAGCCTGCTGAGTAGTGGGTCTAGAGCAGTGGTGGGGAGGTGTTTGATAAAACATCCGTGGTAGGGCCATGTGGATCTACCATTGGATTCCAAATGTCTTGTAACTGACATGGTGCAGCCAGCAGACCCTTATATGTAAAGGCATCTTGTTATATGGAGAGTTTTCAGAGGAAAATTAAGAATCAGGTTGATATGGACAAGGGGGCAATGGGGCAAGCTGTGAGAGATAGGAGCCTAGTTGGTGCATTCTCTTGCAGACCCTGACCCACCACACGTGACAGAACTCCCTCCAGCACTGTGTCCCAGTTTAGCTCCTAGTATTTCGTGAAACAAATACCAAACTCACAGTGCAGCAGCAAAAACACCACAAACAGTGGAGGAGGACCAAATGGCATCACAGTCCACACGGGGAGACACTTAGTCCCCAGTGGCCTCAGTTTACCTACAAAGAGAGGATTCAGCACTGCTTCATCTTGTTCATTGGAAAATAAGAAACCATGTCCTTCAGGTCACATAGATGCAGACCCAGCTTTGATGGTCTCACTACAGAGGAATCCAAATCTCCTGAAAACAACATATATTTCAAGTGTGGAAGCTCAGAGGCAGTTTCTCAAAAAGTTTTTAGGCCAGCAGAGCTCCATGTTTGTGGAGTGTTTACCCTGTCCCTTAGTTTTGGAAACTCCTCTACCACCTCCAAGGTTGTGAACTCCTGAGCATTTTCCATTCCAGATATGTATTCACTGATTTTGTAACTCTTCTCCTCTAATTGTGTCTTACTTGGGGTGAAGGTAATGTCAAGGCATTGTTCTGGATGAGAGCGGGAGGATATTTGTGCAGCATATTTTTACATACACATTGGATTCATTTTCCAAATTTCCATTCGAAGTACTGAATCCCTGACACTAACCCATACCTAGTAGACTCAGACTATTCATCCTAATATAATGGAGAAAATTAACCCAACACATTAGAAATACAAGTACTTCAGAGGAGACATGTTGTATAGTTGGACTTGACATTTGCATTATATAAGGTAGGAGTTATAAATCTAGTCAAATTTTAATTGAAATATTCTCCATGTGTTTTTAAGCTTAACAAATATGTGAATTCTTATTTCCCTTTTCTGTAGCCTATTCACACATGTATATTTATATGCATATATAGAATCCTACCAGGTATCACACGTACATTTTTGTGAGGTGGCTGTCTTGGCATTTACAAATTGTGAGAAGAGTTCACTCCTCCTAAATGCTGTTGGAAATGAAAATTCAACCTATAGGAGAGCGTCCTAGTAGAACAACATTATACATTAACTCATGTTCAGTAAAATAAATATTTTTGCATTTGTGGATGATACATATTTACTGATGAATTTCGATTGGCATTTATATTGGTACTTTTTAATGTCTGTGAATGTTGTGTGTGTGTGTGTGTGTATACAGATATAGATATAGATATAGATATACTCTCCAAATTTTTCAAAATATGAAATATATGTGTCTAATATACACTCTCTAAATTCATTCATGTTCATGTATGTGGATTTATAATCCACTTTTCACAAGATTATAATCAGAAATATTCATCCACCTGAAATACACATTTGTTTCCTAGTCCTGAAAACTAACTTCAGTGAATGGTGCATACAAATCCTAATTATTCTACAGTAACTGACCCAGTCTAACATCAATGCAAGTAGACTCCTATGGGACATGATATGTAATTTGTCATTCATTTGTATTCGACACTGGTACATTATTGTTTCTTCAGTTTTTGCACATCACAGGATATACATTTCATCCACAAGTTCACATATTAATAAGCATTTGTTTCAACTTTCACCACTTCTTGCTTCAGAACACATGTATTGTCAGGGTTTCTTGACTGGTCTTTTCATGAGACTTCTTTCCAAACACATTATTTTGAATTTCCATAATCATTTTGAAGCAAAACTCACACACTCTTCATGATAAACCTAAACACAAATCTTTCCATTACATATATACCTGGTTGGAATGAATGATTGTATATCAATATACGATTTCCTTTAATTTTTCAGATATCAGTTCAATTCATTATTTAAAGTTCAAAAAAGTTATATTATTTATTCACAGTATGGTCTATTCATGCTTTTTCTCTATGTTCCTAGAAACAGGGTACACCTCTTTGTACCCCCGATTCTCATTTTACATCTTCAATATATTGCTCCCAGAAATGGTGAAAGAAATACTCATGTCACCTCATTATCACAGTAATATTCTGGACAAAAAATGGAAAGGTCACACTTATGATTGTACCAAAGCCTAAATGGAAAGTGAACATGGATTTCTAAAAACATCCATGTCCAGGTTGCCTAATGCTGTCAATTGTCAATCCTATTGGTGACTACATATTTGTTTTTTTCCTAATTTATATATTCAAACTCAACCCTGTTGAAAATGTCTAATTCTATCACTCACTTTATACTTTGCCTGATTTCGTAATGTTTCTATTGATATCTGCTTTTCTACATATTTTCCCCAGTTCAACATAGTGACTGACTCTTCATATGTGCTGACATTTACATTCACTCAACAACCGAAAGTCTATTGCTAAAGAACTTTTGGTCCAAATCCTATACTCACTCTTCTTCCTATACCTACCGACTATCTTCCTAATCCTACTGAATATCCCTTTTTGACTGGATGTTCTCTTCTAACTTCAATCATCCAATGTACAAGGTCCTATGCCATTGTATATCGAATTATCTGAGGCATCCTTGCAGAACATCATTCAAAGCTAAGTATCCCAATCAAGGGCAAAACCCTTCTGGGCTTCAAATCATACCTAGATTTCTGTTTTCCTACTGATATTTCACCTCTATATTCTTGTAAATATTGCAGGTTCCCAATACCATTATTCATCACACAGAATCACTCGTAATCCAAATCAAACCTGTTTTTAACCCCAAGTATACACTGTTCCCTCAATCATTTTACAGAAGAGCAGGGACAGAGTGGTTCTTACAATACAGGAAAGTTGGGGACCTTCCACCTGATGAGAACCTCAAATGTCCATGCACAAATGATACCTGGAGAAGTTGTAGGCAGGTATGAAGCACCTGAGAGAGCAAAAGTCATCTTCCATGGCAAACAACCTGGTCAGGATGAAGGGATGTGTCTGAATCTGCCTCTCTCTCTTCTTATTGTACAGAAGATGGACCAAACCAGGGCTGAGTGGAGAGCTGTTCCCGGGTGCCAATGGTGATATACATTCTACCTTATGAAAGTGTCACAGGAAGTAGGGGCAACCTCCATCTTATGTTACCCTTGGAAGCAACTGTTATGACAAAGTGGTTGCCAAGGCAGTGACCTCATTCAGTTCCAAAGAATGTGACATACCTCATTTCCTTGGTGATGGAACTCTCTGAACTTGGTATCCAAGAAGCCAGGCACCCAGAGGCAGTCCCAGTCCCAGTCCCAGTGGGCTCACTTGTTTGGATTTACCAAGGACAGAGTCAGTTTTCTTGGTACCTAATGATGTGAGGATGGCCAAATGCCAGGAGAGCTCTGAAGATGGACCTTTCCTGAGAAAACAGGTAGTGGCTAACCACTTTTTCCTGACATCTTCACAGAGTTGGTCAAGGAAACAAGATCTGAGAGAAGACAGGCCATTTCGGGGGAACATAGTATGGCCCACCAGTCAGAGGACACTCCGGATAGTCACAGACCTACTTGGGGGAAGGAGGTGCCTTTGTGGGAGTGGGTGTGGGTTTGTTGTTTTGTCTCATGTTCTGAGAATAGATAGGAAAGGCGGTTTGTTTGGTTTGGAGTGGACAGTTTCTAGTAAGTCATTTGACACGGCGAGTGTTTCTGTTTCTGTGTATCCCACTGTGTCCGTTGTTGTAGACATTAGAAAAGAGAATGCATTAATGGATGTGTCCTGTCTAGTATAAATCTTCCCATAATTCATCCTGCCCAATATACGAATGGACTGCAGCTTGTCTTATCGATGTGCAACACCTGCTATCTTTCTAAGTTGTTGTTTTCTTCCTGAATTCTGGCCACTCTCCAGAATAGGCTCATGGATTTGTGTCCAAAATATGTACCACCTCCAAGCTCTGTGACATGGCCATGTACTGGATAGCTGAAGAGAATGGCGAGCATCTCAGAAAACTCAGATATCAGTGTGACCAGGAAAGTCTCAGTGCAGAAACCCTGCTTTGGGCCATTTGCTTACTTATTGTTGTGTTTCACTGAATGTCAGGAAGGTCTTTGCCTCAGGCCACCCCTTTGTGAAGCCTGAAGTAAACAGTTTTCAAATGGAAATGAATGGGCCTCACCTGTGGCTCTTTGCTTAATTGCTTTGGAAAGGGATGTGTCTTTATCAGCCTCTTGGACCTGTGTTTGGCTGTGACTTAGATTCTCAGCACCTGATGGATCTTAAGAAGGATCCCATGTGAGCTTCCAAAACCAAAATGGCAAAAAATTTCATTCATTGTGGATGAAGTCTCTTGCCTTCCTCTGTTAGGTTCCTGCACTCCATCAAATGAGAATAGGGATTCTTTGGGTCAAATGAGTTCTTCAAAGCCCTGCAGAGGTGCTTGTGTTTTCGCATGACTCTAAATCACATAAAGAATCGATACCTAAAATCAGTAGGCCTCAAATTGGAGAAACACAGAAGTATTAACGGCAGGCTTATTTGTTCACTCCTGGTTCACAGAAACGGTGTCCAGGCTACCCTGACTTTAGGCAAATGAGGGGCAAACGAGCTGATTTTGGACACTGTCTTGGGCTGCGCCCCTCATGGAAACCTCCAGCCAGAGGTTAAGATGATTGACTCTATGGAATAAGATGAGGGCCATGTGGGAGTGTTTTGGTTTTAATTTTGGTCATTTGTGTGGCATTGGAAAAAATGACTGGGTCCACGTGGGCTTGAACTCTGGTGTGATTCCCCTTAGATACTGGGTTTTGGAACTGAACTCAGAGAAGCATTGCCATGAATTTTGTTGGGATTTTAAGAGGCCACGCATGAAAGTCGCTCTTGGAAACTGAGACCTAGGCCCCGGGTGGATTTCCACAGAGGCCTGGGAATCTCAGCAAGGATATCACATGATTTTATTCTTAAAGAAATGGCAGCCATAGTTGAGAGTCAAAACACACATGGACCTCACATTGTAGACCTCAATGGGCCTGGCCTAATGTGACCTTTTGTCCACTCTTTGGGAAGCCGTGCCTGTGAGAGTTCTCCAGAGATTTCATTGAAATGAGCTTCCTCACCATTTAATGTTTGCTGAATGAACTGAAACCCACAGTGCCTCCAACTTCATGCTTGAAAAATGGCTAGATAAATACCATGAAATTTTTGAAATTCCTATGACCAGGTGGCACTGGAGAAACATTGGATGTCCTGTTGCTCATCATGAGTATACCAGACAGTGCCTTGATTTACTGAGTTTCATGAAAATGGTGTAGAACAGAGATGCCAGTAAGTTGGAGCCTGCTGAGTAGTGGGTCTAGAGCAGTGGTGGGGAGGTGTTTGATAAAACATCCGTGGTAGGGCCATGTGGATCTACCATTGGATTCCAAATGTCTTGTAACTGACATGGTGCAGCCAGCAGACCCTTATATGTAAAGGCATCTTGTTATATGGAGAGTTTTCAGAGGAAAATTAAGAATCAGGTTGATATGGACAAGGGGGCAATGGGGCAAGCTGTGAGAGATAGGAGCCTAGTTGGTGCATTCTCTTGCAGACCCTGACCCACCACACGTGACAGAACTCCCTCCAGCACTGTGTCCCAGTTTAGCTCCTAGTATTTCGTGAAACAAATACCAAACTCACAGTGCAGCAGCAAAAACACCACAAACAGTGGAGGGGGACCAAATGGCATCACAGTCCACACGGGGAGACACTTAGTCCCCAGTGGCCTCAGTTTACCTACAAAGAGAGGATTCAGCACTGCTTCATCTTGTTCATTGGAAAATAAGAAACCATGTCCTCCAGGTCACATAGATGCAGACCCAGCTTTGATGGTCTCACTACAGAGGAATCCAAATCTCCTGAAAACAACATATATTTCAAGTGTGGAAGCTCTGAGGCAGTTTCTCAAAAAGTTTTTAGGCCAGCAGAGCTCCATGTTTGTGGAGTGTTTACCCTGTCCCTTAGTTTTGGAAACTCCTCTACCACCTCCAAGGTTGTGAACTCCTGAGCATTTTCCATTCCAGATATGTATTCACTGATTTTGTAACTCTTCTCCTCTAATTGTGTCTTACTTGGGGTGAAGGTAATGTCAAGGCATTGTTCTGGATGAGAGCGGGAGGATATTTGTGCAGCATATTTTTACATACACATTGGATTCATTTTCCAAATTTCCATTCGAAGTACTGAATCCCTGACACTAACCCATACCTAGTAGACTCAGACTATTCATCCTAATATAATGGAGAAAATTAACCCAACACATTAGAAATACAAGTACTTCAGAGGAGACATGTTGTATTGTTGGACTTGACATTTGCATTATATAAGGTAGGAGTTATAAATCTAGTCAAATTTTAATTGAAATATTCTCCATGTGTTTTTAAGCTTAACAAAGATGTGAATTCTTATTTCCCTTTTCTGTAGCCTATTCACACATGTATATTTATATGCATATATAGTATCCTACCAGGTATCACACGTACATTTTTGTGAGGTGGCTGTCTTGGCATTTACAAATTGTGAGAAGAGTTCACTCCTCCTAAATGCTGTTGGAAATGAAAATTCAACCTATAGGAGAGCGTCCTAGTAGAACAACATTATACATTAACTCATGTTAAGTAAAATAAATATTTTTGCATTTGTGGATGATACATATTTACTGATAAATTCGATTGGCATTTATATTGGTACTTTTTAATGTCTGTGAGTGTTGTGTGTGTGTGTGTGTGTGTGTGTGTGTGTGTGTATAGATATAGATATAGATATAGATATAGATATACTCTCCAAATTTTTCAAAATATGAAATATATGTGTCTAATATACACTCTCTAAATTCATTCATGTTCATGTATGTGGATTTATAATCCACTTTTCACAAAATTATAATCAGAAATATTCATCCACCTGAAATACATATTTGTTTCCTAGTACTGAAAACTAACTTCAGTGAATGGTGCATACAAATCCTAATTATTCTACAGTAACTGACCCAGTCTAACATCAATGCAAGTAGACTCCTATGGGACATGATATGTAATTTGTCATTCATTTGTATTCGATACTGGTACATTATTGTTTCTTCAGTTTTTGCACATCACAGGATATACATTTCATCCACAAGTTCACATATTAATAAGCATTTGCTTCAACTTTCACCACTTCTTGCTTCAGAACACATGTATTGTCAGGGTTTCTTGACTGGTCTTTTCATGAGACTTCTTTCTAAACACATTATTTTGAATTTCCATAATCATTTTGAAGCAAAACTCACACACTCTTCATGATAAACCTAAACACAAATCTTTCCATTACATATATACCTGGTTGGAATGAATGATTGTATATCAATATACGATTTCCTTTAATTTTTCAGATATCAGTTCAATTCATTATTTAAAGTTCAAAAAAGTTATATTATTTATTCACAGTATGGTCTATTCATGCTTTTTCTCTATGTTGCTAGAAATAGGGTACACCTCTTTATACCCCTGATTCTCATTTTACATCTTCAATATATTGCTCCCAGAAATGATGAAAGAAATACTCATGTCACCTCATTATCACAGTAATATTCTGGACAAAAAACGGAAAGGTCACACTTATGATTGTACCAAAGCCTAAATGGAAAGTGAACATGGATTTCTAAAAACATCCATGTCCAGGTTGCCTAATGCTGTCAATTGTCAATCCTATTGGTCACTACATATTTGTTTTTTTCCTAATTTATATATTCAAACTCAACCCTGTTGAAAATGTCTAATTCTATCACTCACTTTATAGTTTGCCTGATTTCGTAATGTTTCTATTGATATCTGCTTTTCTACATATTTTCCCCAGTTCAACATAGTGACTGACTCTTCATATGTGCTGACATTTACATTCACTCAACAACCGAAAGACTATTGCTAAAGAACTTTTGGTCCAAATCCTATACTCACTCTTCTTCCTAAACCTACCGACTATCTTCCTAATCCTACTGAATATCCCTTTTTGACTGGATGTTCTTTTCTAAATTCAATCATCCAATGTACAAGGTCCTATGCCATTGTATATCGAATTATCTGAGGCATCCTTGCAGAACATCATTCAAAGCTAAGTATCCCAATCAAGGGCAAAACCCTTCTGGGCTTCAAATCATACCTAGATTTCTGTTTTCCTACTTATATTTCACCTCTATATTCTTGTAAATATTGCAGGTTCCCAATACCATTATTCATCACACAGAATCACTCGTAATCCAAATCAAACCTGTTTTTAACCCCAAGTATACACTGTTCCCTCAATCATTTTACAGAAGAGCAGGGACAGAGTGGTTCTTACAATACAGGAAAGTTGGGGACCTTCCACCTAATGAGAACCTCAAATGTCCACGCACAAATGATACCTGGAGAAGTTGTAGGCAGGTATGAAGCACCTGAGAGAGCAAAAGTCATCTTCCATGGCAAACAACCTAGTCAGGATGAAGGGATGTGTCTGAATCTGCCTCTCTCTCTTCTTATTGTACAGAAGATGGACCAAACCAGGGCTGAGTGGAGAGCTGTTCCCGGGTGCCAATGGTGATATACATTCTACCTTATGAAAGTGTCACAGGAAGTAGGGGCAACCTCCATCTTATGTTACCCTTGGAAGCAACTGTTAGGACAAAGTGGTTGCCAAGGCAGTGACCTCATTCAGTTCCAAAGAATGTGACATACCTCATTTCCTTGGTGATGGAACTCTCTGAACTTGGTATCCAAGAAGCCAGGCACCCAGAGGCAGTCCCAGTCCCAGTCCCAGTGGGCTCACTTGTTTGGATTTACCAAGGACAGAGTCAGTTTTCTTGGTACCTAATGATGTGAGGATGGCCAAATGCCAGGAGAGCTCTGAAGATGGACCTTTCCTGAGAAAACAGGTAGTGGCTAACCACTTTTTCCTGACATCTTCACAGAGTTGGTCAAGGAAACAAGATCTGAGAGAAGACAGGCCATTTCGGGGGAACATAGTATGGCCCATCAGTCAGAGGACACTCCGGATAGTCACAGACGTACTTGGGGGAAGGAGGTGCCTTTGTGGGAGTGGGTGTGGGTTTGTTGTTTTGTCTCATGTTCTGAGAATAGATAGGAAAGGCGGTTTGTTTGGTTTGGAGTGGACAGTTTCTAGTAAGTCATTTGACATGGCGAGTGTTTCTGTTTCTGTGTATCCCACTGTGTCCGTTGTTGTAGATATTAGAAAAGAGAATGCATTAATGGATGTGTCCTGTCTAGTATAAATCTTCCCATAATTCATCCTGCCCAATATATGAATGGACTGCAGCTTGTCTTATCGATGTGCAAAACCTGCTATCTTTCTAAGTTGTTGTTTTCTTTCTGAATTCTGGCCACTCTCCAGAATAGGCTCATGGATTTGTGTCCAAAATATGTACCACCTCGAAGCTCTGTGACATGGCCATGTACTGGATAGCTGAAGAGAATGGCGAGCATCTCAGAAAACTCAGATATCATTGTGACCAGGAAAGTCTCAGTGCAGAAACCCTGCTTTGGGCCATTTGCTTACTTATTGTTGTGTTTCACTGAATGTCAGGAAGGTCTTTGCCTCAGGCCACCCCTTTGTGAAGCCTGAAGAAAACAGTTTTCAAATGGAAATGAATGGGCCTCACCTGTGGCTCTTTATCAGCCTTTTGGACCTGTGTTTGGCTGTGACTTAGATTCTCAGCACCTGATGGATCTTAAGAATGATCACATGTGAGCTTCCAAAACCAAAATGGCAAAAAATATCATTCATTGTGGATGAAGTCTTTTGCCTTCCTCTGTTAGGTTCCTGCACTCCATCAAATGAGAATAGGGATTCTTTTGGTCAAATGAGTTCTTCAAAGCCCTGCAGAGGTGCTTGTGTTTTCGCATGACTCTAAATCACATAAAGAATCGATACCTAATATCAGTAGGCCTCAAATTGAAGAAACACAGAAGTATTAACGGCAGGCTTATTTGTTCACTCCTGGTTAACAGAAACGGTGTCCAGGCTACCCTGACTTTAGGCAAATGAGGGGCAAACGAGCTGATTTTGGACACTGTCTTGGGCTGCGCCCCTCATGGAAACCTCCAGCCAGAGGTTAAGATGATTGACTATATGGAATAAGATGAAGGCCATGTGGGAGTGTTTTGGTTTTAATTTTGGTCATTTGTGTGGCATTGGAAAAAATGACTGGGTCCACGTGGGCATGAACTCTGGTGTGATTCCCCTTAGAGACTGGGTTTTGGAACTGAACTCAGAGAAGCATTGCCATAAATTTTGTTGGGATTTTAAGAGGCCACGCATGAAAGTCGCTCTTGGAAACTGAGACCTAGGCCCCGGGTGGATTTCCACAGAGGCCTGGGAATCTCAGCAAGGATATCACATGATTTTATTCTTAAAGAAATGGCAGCCATAGTTGAGAGTCAAAACACACATGGACCTCACATTGTAGACCTCAATGGGCCTGGCCTAATGTGACCTTTTGTCCACTCTTTGGGAAGCCGTGCCTGTGAGAGTTCTCCAGAGATTTCATTGAAATGAGCTTCCTCACCATTTAATGTTTGCTGAATGAACTGAAACCCACAGTGCCTCCAACTTCATGCTTGAAAAATGGCTAGATAAATACCATGAATTTTTTGAAATTCCTATGACCAGGTGGCACTGGAGAAACATTGGATGTCCTGTTGCTCATCATGAGTATACCAGACAGTGCCTTGATTTACTGAGTTTCATGAAAATGGTGTAGAACAGAGATGCCAGTAAGTTGGAGCCTGCTGAGTAGTGGGTCTAGAGCAGTGGTGGGGAGGTGTTTGATAAAACATCCGTGGTAGGGCCATGTGGATCTACCATTGAATTCCAAATGGTTTGTAACTTACATGGTGCAGCCAGCAGACCCTTATATGTAAAGGCATCTTGTTATATGGAGAGTTTTCAGAGGAAAATTAAGAATCAGGTTGATATGGACAAGGGGCAATGGGGCAAGCTCTGAGAGATAGGAGCCTAGTTGGTGCATTCTCTTGCAGACCCTGACCCACCACACGTGACAGAACTCCCTCCAGCACTGTGTCCTAGTTTAGCTCCTAGTATTTCGTGAAACAAATACCAAACTCACAGTGCAGCAACAAAAACACCACAAATTGGAGGAGGACCAAATGGCATCACAGTCCACACGGGGAGACACTTAGTCCCCAATGGCCTCAGTTTACCTACAAAGAGAGGATTCAGCACTGCTTCATCTTGTTCATTGGAAAATAAGAAACCATGTCCTCCAGGTCACATAGATGCAGACCCAGCTTTGATGGTCTCACTACAGAGGAATCCAAGTCTCCTGAAAACAACATATATTTCAAGTGTGGAAGCTCAGAGGCAGTTTCTCAAAAAGTTTTTAGGCCAGCAGAGCTCCATGTTTGTGGAGTGTTTACCCTGTCCCTTAGTTTTGGAAACTCCTCTACCACCTCCAAGGTTGTGAACTCCTGAGCATTTTCCATTCCAGATATGTATTCACTGATTTTGTAACTCTTCTCCTCTAATTGTGTCTTACTTGGGGTGAAGGTAATGTCAAGGCATTGTTCTGGATGAGAGCGGGAGGATATTTGTGCAGCATATATTTACATACACATTGGATTCATTTTCCAATTTTCCATTCGAAATACTGAATCCCTGAAACTAACACATACCTAGTAGTCTCAGACTATTCATCCTATTATAATGGAG